>NW_014039860.1:34648-39938 GCF_001186125.1 Sphaeroforma arctica JP610 | reverse complement strand
CGTTCTATAATTCAAATTAAAACATCATCTTTGTTTGTTTGATACTAGTTCTGTTTTTCTTCGATGATGAATCGGTTTTCTTCGGCACTGTGAGCATTCGTCATGGGTTGATTAAGTCTAGTGCCGTTCTCTTATTTCCGGTTGTTTCTTGGGAGCGTATGAGACGTTCAGTGTATGACTACATCGCACATCGAGTCTCCATATCGAGCACTCGACTGTACCCCTCTATAGCTCACGGGCACAAGCTTGTTTCTTATCAATGATACTACAGTCGATTATAATGGGGATTTATTCCCCAGAAATGAATGGCATTGATAACACAACGACAGGGGTTGGAACCCATACTGCAACCGGTTGACCCTTTTTATAGAGTTTTAGGTGCATATGACCCATACTACGACCGGTTGAACCTTTTTATAGAGTTTGGGTGTATATGACCCATACTACGACCGGTTGACCCTTTTTATAGAATTCGGGTGCGTATGACCCATATTACGACCGGTTGACCCTTTTTATAGAATTCGGATGCATATGACCCATCCATGTCCCTGGGTGGACCAGTGCGCCTTAGACGAATGTGCTGTTGTTGGTTGTCTTTGTACAAGTTGTCTCCTCTCACACACAATATCTGCATCACGTTGGGATGAAGATCAGCGACGCCAACCTGAAACGCGCGGGACTGGACTACTGGGAGCACCTCTCCTGGGAACTACAACCAGACAAGGTACCTGCTAACTGTTTGTCTTTTCTTCCCCATTACTTCTGTGATAAGTATATTGAACGTAACGCTTAATGTTCGGCTCCCTCAGTGCCTAGGCACACACGGGCGCGTACGTACTTGTAGCGATTTGTGGTGGTGGGGGTGGCCCCATGCCTGTATCGAGTGGGTTTAGTTCGGTACAAGCGTGTGTACCGAGTGGGTGTGGTTTAGTACAAACGTGTGCACTGCTACACTATGCGCGAGTGTATCCGCTTGTTCTGGTTGGCCGCGTTAAGTCGCACATGGTCCTAGGGTATGTCTTCGTGTAAGGTGCAGACCGCGTTGACTTCAAATGAAATATGGGACGAGTGTTCGTGCTTCCTGTTGGTTAACGTTTTGTTGTGACGTATGGAACTTTTATAGAAGATGCTACAGGGTTTACGGTCTTAGCTTCTGCGTGGGAGACGACGTACACGTGTCGTCATCAGAATATGTGTATGTTTAATATTATGTATGTTTAAGATGTGTACATGTATCAGAATAGACATGTGTGCATATCGACATTCATCGTTCGCCCCCCTATAAACATATTCCACTCTCAGATAAAGTCTCCGGTTTGCCTTACACGAATATATAAGTATACTTATTTTAGTGCAATACACTCGCATTGGATACTGGTAGCAAATACAACCACTCACCAGATGTCCTCTTTCATACAACAACAGGAAGCCTTCTTCAAGTCTTTGGACCCTGGGCGCGTGCACATATTGACTTCCAAGACAGACACTCCGTACACTCACATGAAGCCGATCACCGGCGACTATCTCTTTTTTGGAAGCGAGGTAGGCCCATTCGCCCATATCAGTCATTAGCGAATATGCATTATATCTTCGCTTATGCAGTGCTACTGTTGTGTGCTATCTTTGGGCGCGTTCTTGTGGATGGGGGTATAGTATATGTTGTATATGATAACTATGAATTATATCGATATGGCAACGATGTGCACATGACTCGTGCACGTGTGTTACGTTGTCTGTGATTTTGGCTGACTGAGTGCACAGCTTTCTTTAGGGGAATTTGTAATATGAATATAGAATTTTTTGTATGTATAAATTTTCTCACTTTATGTTTCTCTAGGGGAGTATATCACATGCATATACTATCTTGCATAGTGTATTTAACGCAATCAAGTGCATGTCCATATACATACGTCTATAAAATCAATATTATGTGCATAAAGCTATATGACCTACTTCATCCTCACATGCATATATACAAACACTGGAGATCCTATACGACTACCCACCTTGTGCAAGCTATGGTACATATCATCGAGAGATAAAGACCATACGACATACGATTGAGTATGAGAAAACATTCTTTGCGCACAACCAGTTCAGAGCCAAAGCACTTCTCATATGCCTCGGTATAGGCTACGCGTCAATTGAATCCGGTAGAAGTCTTTTCTAAACCCATCTTGTGTCCGATTCCTGTCAACTTGTCCTCGTATTGATCGTATAATATAATACATGTATCATATAATATGTTACATGCATCATATAATATAAGACATGTTTTGCATACTATAAAACATTTATCATATATTTTAATACATGTATCATACATGTATTATATTATAATGCATTTATCATATAGTATAATACATTCAATATTTAATATAATATTCGCATCTCTACAGGTGACGGGAGTGCCGGCGCATTGGAGGGAAACGCACCCCGATCGATGCTTTACGTTGGTATGTGCTGTGTAAATCAGTGTCTGGTTCTGAACTAGTGTTTCAATTAATGTGCCTTTATAAACGCCTAGTTCCTATAATTTAATGGGCAATTATACTTGATAAGTGGTGATTTGTCGGCGTTTACGTCATGTTCCTATTTATTTGCCCGATACCAATTAGGGTTTTAGGGTGTATGGGTTTTCTAAGACCCTAAAATTGGTAGACTGCTATGTCATTGCGACGTATCGGAATCACAAACCTTCACACCCCTTCACAACGCCTTCGCTCACAATCTTCTCTGCCGTTGTTCATTTCACCTTGATAGCGGACCATGATATTCCTGGAAGTTTACATACTTCTGTTGGTATTTTCGATCGTATCCTGGTCGCATCTTCTCTTGATACTGTGCAACATTGCTCTCTAGCTGTGGCGTCCTTCGCATACACCCCCGTAGTGTCGGAGTCCAATGGCTCTCTCTATACTACTGTGTTTGCCTATACATCCAATTTAATAGGTGTATCTCACAACCAACCCCTCTTGTTCAACTGTTTAAACCAGCAATTCATGCCTGAGTCCCAAGTCAGTGATCCAATCCATCATGTATTGCTGTCATTCTGTATGTATTATTTTCCACTCAATATCCTCCGCTAGTTTCTCACTCCCATACTTCAGGCTTTCACCTCAAACACACTTAGTTAAGCCTTTAGCTGCGGCCTTGGTTACGGCCTTAGTTATGGCCTTAGCTACGACTTACCTTGACATTTCCATACTTGAGTCTCGCATCCATGCTCGTTTAATTGACGATGATATCTAGGATTTCATGCCTGGAATTCCCGCTATCCTACCAATGATATAGCCTTATGTATTCAGCCAATGATATAACCATATATCCATTTCAGCCAATGATATAGACATATATCCATTTCAGCCAATGATATAGCATTATATTCATCTCAGATTGGGCCTGTTTACCTCATCGCGAACACAATCGCATATCTACTTATAGTATATAAGCTACTACTGCGCTAAATGGCGTTTCGTCACACCAATAATCCTGTCCAAGTTTCTCACACCCTGCGCCCAGTGTCTGTATGCGTTTAAAACCCAATGAACATCACACCCACACTCATACGCAATTCACACATACTATCAGCTGTATATCTATAACACTCACACACGCCGTGTCCTTGCTATGTTTTCCGTATATATAAACGTACGCGTGTCTAGACATTGTAGTAGCACTCCCTCTCATGCTCTTTGCACTGTTGTCGATGTTGACATTCTCTCAGCCGATGTTCTCGGACCACGTGCGATGCCTAAACCTGGCCAACACCGTGGCCGTGTCCGTATACGACGGATTGCGCCAATTAGAAGCCTTCTAATATGTGAGACAAAGGGTCGAACTTATCCTCTAGCCCACACCGTCCTAGCGGTGTACGATGGTTTATGCTCTGAGTTAGAAGCATTGTACTGTGTGAGGGTTAGAGTGGCCTTGAAGATCTACACCACACTGTAGCCCTAGCAGTGTACGACGGGTCGCCCTAATTCGTCGCCTTTTAATATGCGGGACAGATAGTGGCCTTAAACCGGGCCAGCACCGTACGTCTAACGGTGCATGGCGTTTTACGCCAGTATTATACGTTCAACGCTGTGGGGAAGAGTGTCTTGGGGTGCGTCACGATAAGTGAGAGTTCAGATGCTTGGTATGACGAACAGCTCAGGGTTTAGGTTTTCAACTATCAGACCACGTGGGGCATAGGCGATAATTACTACGGATACACTGACACGGTGCAATACGCGCTCTTGCTATTTAGCACCAACGAGCATATTGTTCTGGAAACAAGCCAATGAAGCTCGACCAAGAGAGACTGTAGAATCGACATAGACCCTTCAACCCTCCCTACGTCAGCGAGCGCACAGGTACAGCCGCCAGTGGCGGGTTACTTTGATCAACAAATGGGGCTATGACCTCGCTTCACTACGCAGGCGTCAAACAACACTGATTTTGTGAGAGTGAGGCCTTACTGTTCTATTTATAGATATGTCGGGTCGCCTTCAGATATGTCACATCAAATTATCTTTTATTTTCGATAACAAAATTTGATAATGCATACGGAGCGAGACGCTTAGGCGCAGTAGCACATGAAGTCATTCCAATGTCACGCGAGGAGCCTGTCCTGCCGCATGTGCTTTCCAAGGTTTCTTACGCGTGTACACACGTGCACTCAAATCAGGTGCACATAAAGTGGTGCGTATGTATGTATATGACTATACATATATGAGTATACTAAAGCAGAGTTTTATGGTAGGTATATATAGTAAGGTTGCATGGTAGGTATATATAGTACGACTGAATGGTACGTATATACAGTTGGGTTGTATGGTAGATTCTATATAGTAGGGTATCATGATACGTATATTCAGCCATGGGTAAGCCTGTGTTGAGTATGTGCAGTACCACACATGCCTACGTATAAAAACACAGGAGACATACGTATTTTATTCACCGTTAACTTGTCATTTGTAGCATGTCATGTACGATGGGAAGTCACTCTGCTTATTAAGTGTACTTGTATACAGATAGATGCAGATAAATATTTTCATATACAAATATAAACTCACATAATAAAGAAGTTAATAATTTACGTATAGTACATTATATATATATGTGTGTGCGGGTGGGTGGGTGTAGGTGTGGGTGAGTGTACATATATCTATATCTATGTATATATATATATATATATATATATATATATACATATACTATATACATATACTATATATATATATATATATATATATATATATATATATATATAATAACTATATATATATTATATATATATAGTATT
>NW_014039860.1:28314-33965 GCF_001186125.1 Sphaeroforma arctica JP610 | reverse complement strand
GTGTGTGTGTATATATGTATATATATCTATCTACATATATGTATATTCATATATATCCACATATATGTACTAATATCTGCAAGTGTTTACACATGGATATGTGATTTGTGGACTCGTGTATTCACGTGTTTGTACAAATAGCACATCATAGAGGGAGAGGCGTGTGCTGGACGTACATAGACCACAGCCAGGTGGTACATACATAGTCCGGCCCGTTTACTCCGTAGGGGGAATCTAAAAAGTTTTTATAATTGAGTCTGTCATTTTTTTAATATATATTCAATAGGAATGGGTATGTATTTCAAACCCAATCATTTAGATTATTATAAAGCTCGTTGCAGAGTAGAGAGTATCATTTATTCCTGAGAGTAAAGAGTAACATTTATTCTTGTGCATTAGCTATATATAGAGTTATCACTCTCTAGAGCTCTATACTTCTAAAGAAGGCTGAGAGCAGAAGGCCAGAACGCATGAGCATTGAGCATTGAGCATTGAGCGTTGAGCAGTGAGCTATTCTATTTTTTAGAAAGAGAGCATATTGTTCAAGTTTCTAAGGAGCCCTGGCTTGACCAGAGTTGACCGCTTGGGTCGTAAGTTTTTAATTTTTAAAAAGTTCTTGAGCGTCTTGGCAAGTTGGCCTCACTCTCTCGAGTCTCGTCTCTCTCTCACTCACTTATTTACTTCATTTATTAATTTGTGCGTGACAGCCTGGCTGCCCTTGTTGGCTGTTGCGGGCCAGTGGCCACTCACTCATCACTGACAGCCTGACACAGTGGTGTATATTGACCAATGACCATCAGACACCAGCAAAGAGTAGAGTGATTGGATTAGAAACGGAGAAAAACTAAGGCTGTCTGGGAAATAAAAATCATATTTTAAAGTTATTGTAATTTAATTTTTTAACAAAATATATCTATCAAAACAAGTACAAAAACCCCCCCCAAAAAAAAAGGTCTGAAAAAGCGTACGGCCTGCAGCCCTGTGCCCTGCGTCCTGCGCCCTCTACTCTAGTCGAGCCTGTCCAGGTCTCTACTCTCTCAGTAGAGTAGCGGACTAGCGGCCCCTCTCACTCTAGTCCTATTTACACACAACACAACACATCACTCAACTGTCAACAGTCAACACTGTACAGTGTACATTGGTTTATTTTTATTTTTTTAAAGAGCAGAAGGGTTTTGATAAAAATACTGTAGCAGACGACGGCGCGACGGCCGACGCTCAAGAAAAAGAATACACGCATAAGGTGCCAGGGGGGTTGCATAATTGCATATGACTTTCAAGTTTACACTTTCACAAGTTTCATCAGTCTTGGCTGTACTCCTGTTCAGCGTTTCACTGGGGTTTCTAATTTCTCAAGTCTTTCAGCCTTTCAGGCTTGGAAATTGGAAACTGACCAAGGCTGGAGCTTTTTTAGACACATCCCCATTCGCCTAAACATCTCACATTCTCGACAACTTCATCTGTACAGACGAATTATATGCCGTCTCATGCTGTGGCTGGCGGAAATAATTTCTCAATTTCAGAATATTAATTGATAATAAAACAAGGAGCCGAACAAAAATCTGATACAGTCTCACAGCTAATACATTGTTGTGCGGATTGTGCAATGCAGCATAGTATATGCACGTTGCATCGGATACGAAAATATATATGAATTTGTGCGCAATGTTTTAAAAGATGTGTACACATTCAGAAGTGAGCCGACGGTCAACACAAATATCTACGGTGCCTGATTCCAAATTATGCGAGAATCGGTTATTCTCAAGCGGCAATAAACCACTTTCACCTCGTAATGTAATGTATGGTGTCCTTTCCCATGAAAAGCCAACAAATATGTCGGATGAGCATTTACATTCGACACCAGTACTTCCAAGAAGCATGGAAGGTATTGTGAGCACACTCCAGATGGAGCAGTGTGCAGCTACGTCTCCATTAATATCGGAGCCACGTTACGGTAGCAAGGAACAATCTTATCCTTACCGAGACCTTAATGATGATGGTATACAGTCTGTCAGCGAGAAGTTGGAAAGGGAAATACTACAAAAGCAGACGATACAATTACTTAAGAAACTGCATCGCCATTACCACCCTCAGAATACACCTAAACATACAAATTTGTATGATAGTCATAGGCATTCTGTAAGAGTGCCAAATAGACACCCGAGGACGAGTAAGAAGATTGAGAAAATGTCACGCACGTCAAAAAAGGTCTTAAATGACGGTTCTTGTAGGTATATACACTTACGTAGGCTCCAGGAACTATCGCATCTGGGTCCAATGACAGTTCAAGAGAAGGTGACCGAGTATTTACAAAGGCAATCACTACATCTGGAAGCAGCGCGCACTGATGTAGAATCCCCACAATATCGAGGCTCTGACGCTGATATCGATTGATGCTTTGTGGCGATTGATGTTGAGCTCAGTCTAGGATGGTGAGAGTAAGGCATCACATTTAATTATTCGGCCTGATCCGTTGAGTAGCCAACTCGTAAATATCTTTGGGAGTCCCCACAGTTCGTCACAGTGTTGAAGGTACTATCAACGGTGCGAAAAAGCGAACTGCAATTCTCACGTTATGAAATGCTCATGTCGACTAGAGACTTCTCCAAGCAGTCATGGGGTGTAGACGGGGCAGATAAATACGTTGTATGTAAATATTGCCGAAAAATGGGTATACACATGTTATTTAATGGGTTTTTAAGCAAATCATATATATATGGGTGTGGTATGCGATGAACCTGAGATAGTTGATCCAAATTACATCGTCTATGACTTCAGTTCTTCACAATTACTGTGTAATTGCGACATGACATCACATTGGCGCACGCTAGTTTTACTTTTGGTATGCGGGGTACAATACTAAATATGCACAAAAATAAAGTCAATACGTGAATGATGTTAAATTTATTCATTGTTCTGGGTAGAATTGGGGTTCGGGTATCAGATGCAGAAAATAGACTGGTTTGGATTAATAATGTCTTGTCGAATGTCTCATTTGGAGGCTGTGTATTAAAATAAAATAAAAAATCTTGATTTTGATACCTTGGCATGCCAGTTTCTCAAATCCAACGAGGTTTACTACTAACAAAGCTCTATATAATAGAAATTGTTCTTGTGATTTTAATTCACTGATATGCCATCACAGTGGTGACGCAGTGGTAGATTTTCAGAAATCATATTGGCTGTAGTCATCTGCGATGTACTACATCTGTATATTCCAGAAATATGCTATGGTCGCAGGTATACGTGCTTCGTTCTCGAGATGCATACATGCGTTTCTCAAACTTCGTTGTTCTCGAGAGCATCAGATAACGACGTATCTCTATACTCACGCAATTACAGGAAAACTAGTTCCAAATAGTCAATCGTCACCGGATATAGATTTGGTTATTTTCTAGAAATATAGTAATGGTGTATCCTGCACGAGCGATGATCATGATAGGGGCAAATTGCCGATGCTGCAGATACTGATGCTGCTGGCAGCGCGAAGGCTCACGCGTGCATGTCACTAACTTTTTTTTTCTTCTTCCTCGTGACACAGCATTTCACTATCGGTCCATGTTCTACCATGACCCGATTCAATTCCTCAGGTTCCCAAACGTCGCATAACAGTAGCTATGCGGCATCAGTACATTGAGCAAAACATTCCGCCAGGACATCCCTGGGGGCAGTGGTGAACATTGATGCCGGATATACTTTCGTTCCATACAATGGATGGCATAACATCTGCAGTGTAACATTGATATAAGAAACCGACGACACATTGCGTCATTGTCGTGCCTCATCCACGGTACGTTTCAAAAAAATGAAATAGGCAAGGTGTACAATTGATGCCAGTGCTCTAGCTGCTACAGAGCGATACAATTGATGCCAGTGCTCTAGCTGCTACAGAGCGATAATCAATCTTATTTCTATTCAATACATCATGACACGCACCGACAGAAAACAACGATATTTCCGCAGCAGAATGTCGAGCACAGTCAAATTGCACATATAAAATAAATACACGTCGCATGAAGTCTATTCGTGAGATCCGTACCTGACAACAGCCAGTCAGTATCATATCGTATCCTAGCAATGTTTGAGCTCCAATGACCTCTGGGTAGAAGCTGGTACCGGGCTCGCCTAACATCTAAAAAGGAAACATTGAGAGTAAATATGAGCGAATATTATAGCAAATTGAGCTTGAGCTGTACTAGAAGTGATATAAGCACACATGCGCAGTGTTGTGAAGATAAATCCATGGCGGGTTTCTCATCATCTGCGGATACGCGTAGTACCATGGACATTCTAAACATCTGTCATAAGCTATTAGCAAGGAATTTTACGCTTAGAGCAGACGGTGAGAATCAATGCACATATGCTATTCAATATAAAATATGCACACAATGTTGTCGACGGAACATACTGGATATCCTGTGGCCGGATCTGCCAAATCTGCCCAGTAACCTCTTTCCACTATCGCGTTGCAGACCGCACTTCCCCAGCGATGAAACTACAAAGTTCATAAAGGACGAACACTTAATAACAGTAAGAGCGCGATTGAAAAGGTGGAGCAATACTGCAGCGATCAAACCATGGTTGTTTGGTAGCGGCGTTTCCGTCGTCACTGACAACTGCGAGATCGATAATTTGAATTGAAATACGAACATACCTTTTCTAAACAATCGTCTTTCACCTCTTCAATGGCTGGGCCTATGGATGTCAAATCTAAATCCGTTCGCTGCATGGAATAGCAATCTGATAGTAAGTAGAGAAATATAACGATTTCGCATCGACGTACTTCGGTTCACAATCTCCTGCTGCACCTTATGGTTCTAAAATGAATGTCATTACGCCAGTATACAATATGGTACTGTTCACCTTCACTTCCATACATAGTGAAAAATGCGATAATTCACGTCAGTTGTGTGATTTAATAATGTAATCCACTTAAATACCTACAAAACACTTCAATGTGACACAATCAAAAAGTACATCAATGTAGATTAGGAATGATAGGCATGTGCTGTAAATTGAACATAGTTTCATCGATTGAAATACATCTTATCCTGTGCGCGATGTTTAATTGATCCAATAGTCTTCATATGAGCACAAAATTGAATTGTAAATGAAGCTCCATATATCTATGTAGAGGTATGTACCAAAATAAATAAAATTGTACATGTTTGATACAGGATAAACGCTACTATCTGTAAGATAGCAGATATCTATGATCAAACTGTAAAAAGCCACAAAAATCAGTACATATAGTCACAACAGAATATTTCTAAAAAAAAGTATACATGAAGAACTACTTGCGTTCTCGGCTACGAACACGCATACACATACACGGATTGAAGGTTGGATACTTACTTAAATATCAACACGTACTTATGGGTAGACACCTAAAAACGATGAATGTAAATTTGAACCGACAATATCATATATGATTCCAAACATATATGTAGAAACACCCACACCCACACCCACACACACATTATAGATATATATATATATATATATATATATATATATATATATATATATATATATACTATATATATATATAATAATATACTATATATATATATATATATATATATATATATATATATATATATAATATATATATATATATATATATATATATANACTACTAATATATATAT
>NW_014039860.1:8215-28294 GCF_001186125.1 Sphaeroforma arctica JP610 | reverse complement strand
ATATAAAGTAGCACAAGCGAAGAAGTAGAAGGGAGTAAAAAATAAAGAAAAATAGATACGAAGAAAAGTTGATCTCACCTGGAACGTTGGGATGATAAGTAAGCCTTTGAAATCCACACCAGGAAAAACATTTGGCATCTCCTTTCGCATTCGTTGGGGTGCATCATGTACAGAATATTCTATGCCATTTGCGTAAAACTTTTCTTCTGTTACAATGTGCGACTTCCTCTTGACTGGTTGCTGTTCTCCTATAATCGGCTGCATAGTGGAGCTGATTAACCCAATTGGTGGATGCATGGTGATTATCCTTCAGTGTTTCGTACAAAGGTGATTATCCTTCAGTGTTTCGTACACAGGTGATTATCCTTCAGTGTTTCGTACAAGCGTTTCGAATGTTCGAAAGTACACTACGTGAGTCACTAGCGGTAAAACAACTAGAACATAGATTGTAGACACTTCTTAAACAGCGAGCGCGAAATCTTCCTGTGTCCAGCTGTGGCTGTGTAACCTTTCAAGGTATAAATTTGTTGAATGTACTGAACAGTTAAAGATATACAAGTACTAAATGAATTGCAGGTAAGTGCATTATATAGTAAAGCACAAAATCACTACGATGGCGATTGTGAAATAATTTGACCCATGCAGCACTGATTGTCTTTTTACTTTTTAGAAGGCTATGCACTGACGTCATGATGATGATGAATTGTCTACAATGTATTTATTTTAGAAATCAGTAGAGACTGAGAGAGTCCGATTTATAATTTTAACAAAATAGCCGCTCTCTCAGACTCTCTCTTTAAAGTTCTTTCACTAAATTTATTTTTTCTTTTTTTTTTTAAAACAAAATTTACTACAGAGTAAGTAGTAGTATAGAGGTATGTATAGAGTTTTACTTTTTAGAAACATGTAGCATCGCAATTGGCAACCGCTAACCAGAGAGTAGCAGAGAGGTTGCCAATATTGGCAATATATTAGGAATGCATACATAAAAATACACTGGCGATCGCGAGCCTGCGAGGCCGCTACCCCCCTATTCTAGAGTAGACCTGGGCCCCAGGCCTTGGGCCCCTGGCCCTGGCGCCTGGGCAGCGAGCCTGGCATACTGACCCTGGTGATTGCTCTGATTGGAGATATTTTTAACACCCCATCCATAGACTAAGGGGACTCGATTTTAAAGAACCAACCCTAATTCACTATATCCGGTTTTGGATATAATCCCATTTTTATTTTCTAGACTTTTTCTAAAAGCATTTCAAAAGAATTTTGCGAAGGAGCCAAGTTGATAGCTCTACTGGTTCATACAGTTATGTATCGATTTATGAACAGGATTGTGCACTTTTCGACCATGTCAATTCTTGGATTTCCAGGTCGCGTATTAGCAGTTTGAACCTTCTAAGGGTTCTAATATATAATAAATACAAGTAATATTAGTTCAGAAATCATCTTTGTGGTATAGAAGGCCTATTATGCTTGCTCAAAATCACCATTTACGTGCATGCGTGTCCATCAATGACATCCATTTGGTGTGCATATTCAATTATATGTCTTCAATATGATTTTCAGATCTTCATTATATCTATATAAGCCTATTTAAGCATAATTAAACCATAATAATGTTTTTGTAATCGTTTGTAGGTGAATAAGTAGTGAATTTTGGCAAAAAGTTCAGGAAATGAGATGCATTGTGCAATCGATGGCATGGCACATCAAATGACGTAAACACACATTTTCTCGATTTTAGCAGCTGTACCTTGCATTACGGTTATAAGAATGCATATACGATATTGTTTTGACAATAATTGTACGTGACAACTTTGAAACTTCACTAATTATGCATATTTAGACCCAATAATCGCGTTTCGGAGGTTTCCGATGTAGTCTTAGACTCCTAAGCATAGGTGTTATACTTGTACTACGGCCTTGACGCCTTCACAGATCATTTACGAAATACTTAATCTTGAAATATGCCAAAAAAAAAAAATTGGGAATAAATTGAAGTCCAGATTTAGTAAATCAGGAACGCTTCTTTATTTTTGGCCCTATTTTATCCCCTTCGCAGCGACAGTACTGAGTACACCCAGGGCCAGGGGCCCACAGCCCCACTACCCCCAACGGGGCCCACACTGACCCACAAGAAGTCAACCTATAAGAGGCTACATCTGCCCTCGTTTCACATTTGACTGCGATAGCCTGACAGGGGTGAGGGCCCGAGGGGGCTGTCAGGCGTCAACTTCAGCCTTAGTCCTGCAGTCTAGGTCATACCTATTTGGTTATTTCCTGGCGGCTGAGGGGATACTTCTTAAAACCAATGAAAATGCTGGCTAATGACAGTCACTGGGCTTACTACCTGCTGGCCCTTTCTAGGGAGTAATGGACTAATGGGGCCGGAGTAGAAACTAGAAACTTATTTTAAAACATCGAAAAACTAGAAGCAAATGATGACTATGAAATGACGTTTATACTTTGGGTTTGCAGCCAGCCTGTACGTTCGAGAAGTCATTTTTATTATGGTCAGCCAGCCTCGGCCAGCCTCACAGGCCCTCAGTCACAGCTGCAGCCTGCAGGCCTAAACTCTTGAATCCCAAGTCCTGAGTCAGGCTGAGTCCTATGTATTTTGATTTTGCGTTTTCGTATCAGTTCGGAGTTTCGGGTTGGCCCCAGGGTGCTTTGGACAGGCTATGAGATAAATGATTGATGGATCTTAGTCTAAAAACTTTGCCGCGTCTTGATATGATATCAATGAAATCGACGTTGATCACAGCTCACCAATCAGAAGTGCTTTATTTTATCAATGTGCTTTTGTTTTTAAAAACCTAAAAATAACGCATCACTAAGGACTCTCAGAGCACGAACTCGTTGTCTGTTCACTCCGTTCTTCCCTTTTATAGTTAAAAAAACAAACAAACCCAACTTTCTTCTCTCTCTCACGACACAATGCTCGGGAGTCATGAGTCATGTGTGAGGTTTTAGGGTTTTCGCCCTTAGTACCTGATTTTATTTTCTTCTTGAATATATATTTGTTTGCTTGTTTGTTTGTTTGTTTTTTTGGGGGGAGGGGGGGTTTAAACCAAATGTGTTTGGCCTGCTGCAGGGCTAGGCTGCAGACCTGCAGGCGCTGCAGCCCAGCTGTCCAGGCCACAGCCCCCAGGGCCCAGCGACTTCAGAGTACATATTTGAATGAAATCAGACAATCCGCAGGTCATCAGTATAGTATGCAATACATGTGCACTTGTGCTGTAGGTTTGGGGTGTGGTGTAGAGGTACATACAGTGAATGTGTATATTAATGACAGCCGCTTCTTCTTACGCTCCGAGCACTCGGGGATACGAGGTTACGCTACCATATTACAATAAGGTATGACGCTGGTTAATCCGCTTGTTCTGGCGAACACATTTGGCTAAGGTCAAAGCAAGGACGCACAGGCAAGTCATCACCGGCACGTATGAACGAAACATCAAATTAAAAAAGAATGTCCGCTTGATTGTTGTATCTTGCACCATTGATTTCAGCACCAGTATATTACTACTAGTATATCAAATATTGACTACAGAGATGTTCACGGTCAAATCTACAAAGTATGCGACTCTTACTCTATATATACAAAGTGGATAAGTAAAAGGATCTAGGTATTTTAGGATGGTCAATACGACTGCACTCAAAAGCATATAACTCAGTGAGAGCGATGTGTGCTGTTTCAGTATATATATATATATATATACATATATATATATATATATATGTGTGTGTGTGTGTGTGTGTGTGTGTGTGTGTAGTATATATATATATATATGTGTGTGTGTTATATTTATATATACATACATGTGTGTCTGTGTGTATACAGCTATACGTATAAGTATATATATATTCAAATGAACATTTACAAATACGTAAATAATATACATCTATTTATATATATATATATATAAATATCCTTGAATATTCATGTATGTATATATATATATATTAGTTTTGTATATATATATATACATAAATGTGTGTGTCTGTGTGTATAAAAGTATATATGTATATATATTGGTCATACTATTCACATATACGTATTGTATATGCAGCTAGTATATATATATATATATATATTCAGATATGCATATATATATATCTATATACAGATATGCATATATCTATATATCTATATACTGATATGTATATATATGTGTATCTATATCTATTTAGATAACTATAAATGTTTACGTATATATACATATGTAAACATATACTTATACATATATATATATATGTACATATGAGTAAATATATTTTGATATAAAAATATATTTATACTTTTTCGGAGATATATATATATATGTGTGTGTGGGTTTTTGATACATTTAACTATTTATATGTACATATTTGTATTGTATATGTAGATAGTATATATATATTTATATACCTATATACAGATATGCATATATATTTATTATAAGCAACTATACATGTTTATGTATATATAGACAGGTATATATTTATATATAACTATATATGTTTTGATATAAAAATATATTCATACATTTTCCGATATATATATATATGTGTGTGTGTTGGGAGGGGTTTTGGGGGTGGGGGTGGGTTGGTTAGTTTTGATATAAGTATACATGTTAAATTAATTATTAATTCATGTTAGATTTATACATATATATATATATATATATGCATTTAAATATATATATACAAATATGTACGTGTGTGTGGGTGTGTATATCTATATCTTAATGTATATGTATATCTATATTTCTATGATTGTAATTGAGTATATATATATGCGTGTGTGTATATATGTATGTATGTGTTTATATAAATTTATTTATATACGTTTATATATATATGTGTGTGTGTGTGATACCTAGTGTTGCAATATGTTTCTGTATTTATTGACGTTTTATTGTTTCCATATTCATAAAGTTTTTGAGTGTCAACATTGCTATTCATGGTTTCATATGAATGCTAATATATTCCGCAAGTTTTTCATGTTAGTTCGTAGAAAACACGATGTAAGGTTAATTAGCATATGAATATGTTGAACTTGGTCATGTGAGTTGTTATGGTTTTGTCACACGATTATTTGACATACAATGTTGAACGGACCTGTTACGGGATAACATACTCAGTGTAAACTTGCCTAGTGTATCTATGTGAAGGCTTATTTATAGCATCATGCATGTTAGAAATATTTACTGTTTATCTCTACTTGTTTTATTCATTGAGCGATTGGACCGATACACAGGAGATGTGTCACGATATCATGAGTGAAGCGCGTACGTAGTACACAGACAGGGAATTGTTCATTTATTGATTCCAGTTTCTCTCTACATGTTTTATTCATAAAGCGGTTGGACCGAAACACGGGAGATGTGACACGGTATCATGAATGAAGCTCGTATATAGTGCACAGACAGAGAATTGTTCATTTATACCTCGTAATTGTGATATATTCTTTATCTAGGCTTCATCATACTGTGTTATACTGTATCTGTAACGTCTCACTTTTAATTAAGCACGAGTTTACATCCGGCTAAGAGAATCTTAGTTGGTCTGTCGAAAATTAATCGCAATTTAAATCTGTCGAATATAACCGAACTTTGCGTTGTACCGAAAGTTGTCAACAATGAGCGTGTGGGATATGCATTCTCAGTTAAGTGGAGCCTGGAAGACTACCAATTGTTGAGTGAGCGACTATTCTGATACATTTGACATGCCATATATCACCAATACAATACTCGGCTTCGGGCTTTTGATTGTTGCAGAAATCTTCCTTGACCAGAGCCGTCAACAGAAAACAAATAAATTCTGCATGTTTTACCATGTATTTGCGTATCTATAGAATAGCCCGTATGGTACCGTCAATTTTTTGCATCGTAGCCAGCAATAAAGAATACAAATAAGTTGTTTCACGTCTGAAAACCTATTCCGCTGTATATCGTGTTATGATACAATGCCCGATAAATCTGATCCGAGTATGCATGTTTCGGTGTTTCAAGAACTTAGCGCGGCATTCATGGCCGACTGCAAGACTTTATAGTGATTCAGTGGTTTGCAATCTACATCTCATGAGCGTGGTATGTGCCCTCACACATAAGACTATCATTGACATATATCGTGCGGGTTGCACTCTTGATATGCTACGAACAGGTTTGAATAGTTTCTTTGAGTATGTTGTATTTAATATATATAACTCATTATTTAACTGAGTTAAGAAGTGTGGCGTTGCAATCTTACATATGGCTTTCCGGATGGACACTCATATCCATGAACATTTCGATAATCTCTTAGCAGTTTGACATTTTGAACTGTGGGAATACTCCGTCAAGGCCGTCGGTATCTTTACTCGAATCAGTATCAAGACCCAGTGCTTTTTTAACATCACCAAGTTGCCCGACAAATCCAACAACTAGAGCGGCAGTTGGCTGTGAAACATCAAAAGCTCCTACAGAAACGAACGCTTCGGAACCCACGTTGATTTGAAAGTGCATGCTGCTTCTTGAGAAAAAGAATATATCTCCCATTTTGACGTGCTCTAATCTCAGCGTATTGTCACCCACTCCGTAAGTGCCAATCACACCTTCGCCCATGACAACCGTTTGAAACTCAGTAGCATCTGAGTGTACGTGAGGTGCAACGGCCCCGCATTCATTGAGACGGAAGGCAACTATACTCATGCCAACCCCGTTGATGTCCGGCCAATTTCCTGGGGCGCCACCGCCTGATGATTTGGGCATGTTGTTATCACCGACTGTGAGTTTCAAGCCTCCTCCGGGACCTGTAAGTTGTGGCTTGTCAGCATGAAGTCGCTATCGAAGGCCTTCTCCGGGGCGACGAATGCGGAGACATCATTTACGGCATAGCTCGTGACCTAGGTACAAATTAGTAGAGCAGCAGCAGAATACTTCATTATTGATAATATTTCGGTAATCAACTCACTAGAGTTCAAACTGGGATGTGTGTAAAAAAAATCAAATTGTTTGATTTGTAGTTGTGATTAAAGTGAGAGCTCTGGATCGAAATTTATACTATTTTCGGGGAATGAATTGCATGTATAGCACATCTGTGATATTATACAAATTAACTGCTAGTTGTTGCTTGGAGAATATCCGAAGGAAAGCGATATGATGTATATCTGCTTTTACGAGATTTGTCCCACACTTTTCTGGGTGACCGTTACACCAACAAATTTCTTTTATGGGTTTCACATGGTAGAAATTGCTCAAGTCTTTAAAAGGAAGTTATTTATTGCTCTATTGCTAGATCTTTGCTACATATTTCAAAACAATTGTATCTCTAAAAAAACAGAGGACAGGATATGCCTGTTATGGGTATGCCTGTTTGATTAATGCAATACACACTCACAATCTTGTAAATATATATAAAATGATAATTTACTGGCCAACAATAGCCTTTATCTAAATAACACCTTTGTTCCTTGACCATTTGAAATACTAATAGTGCTTGATTGTGATCACAAATGAATAGTGATTGTTTTGAAATGTTTTCAGACTTTCAGTGATTGTTTTTTCAACTATTTCGGTTCAACCAATAATATTGCATAGTTTCAACCTCCACTATTTTTTAACCCATAACTTACTCTATCAATAGAGGATTTCTACTCTTTTTTTTTAGAAAACTGGTTCATTTTTGTATCCAATAGTTCATTACATGATATAAAAAAGCTCAAATAACAATATGATATGCACATGCAACAATTATTACAATAATAAGTTCAATCATTCATCATGGGTTCTCTCTATAGGCTATAGAGTATGTGAAGACTAAAGCGAGGGGTTTATTTGGGGTCTTTTATGCATTCCGTTTTTTTTTATGCAATACACTAGAAATTTATACTATATTTTATTTCGGAGCTGATGTCAATTTGCAACCTGAATGGTGTACCGATATGCTACTTACTGATGAATAATTGAATACCCGCAGCGCATAGCACACACCGCTGGTCACTCTTAGTACCCTCCTCCTGTGAGGATTTCTTCGGTGTCAGCGTCTATCATATCGGCGATAGACTTCTGTTTGTAAAAGCTTCGTTTACGATCACTACCTGTTGTGTGCGCAGGGATTTGCTGAGTCGCTGAGCGCATCTCACGGACAAGGCCTTGCCTCAATTCATACTCTGCATGTCTTAACACGCATGCCATATAAATGCCATAATCCTTCTCGTTCAGTACTCGAGCGAGTGCTTTGGTTGTGTATGGATGACTGTCACATCCTTCGCACACACAGTGCACCTGAAGTAATCAACAATATGGTCCGAATGAATTTGTATTCTTGCTCGCGTTCACTTTTACTCTACACAATTCAATACATCAGTGTTCAGAATGTAGTCCTAGCACCTTCGAATTTAGTAGTAACGAAAACAAATATCAAGTTGCTGTCGAAAGCACATAAATGTATACCTCGATTGATTCCGCTTTGGCTTCGCGCTTTGTGGGGCAACTTGCCTGCACGTGTTGTCCGATGCAGTCGCCGCACAGGAAATGACTTGATCTCTTAACGTCGTCGTCTGGCTTCATAATCGGCTGACAAAACAATCCGTCTGACACCGTAACGCGCCTGTATGATGATAATTAGAGTTGTGTTAGAAATCTAAAGTTTTGTGCAAAATATTGAGTACGTCTTTCCTTTGATAAATGTTGTGCCATAAATTCAATCCCTAGTTGAGATCGATGACGTAGGGTTTGTACTTCTTACAGCCTCACATTGTTGGTGTAACTGTCACCCAGAAAAGTGTGCGACAAATCTCGTAAAATCAGATATACATCATACCTCTTTCCTTCGGATACAACTAGCAGTTAATTTGCCTAATATCATAGATTTTGATATGGGTCTGTGTATCTTGTATCATTTTATACACTGTTTTGTTGAATACTCATACGCACTCATTCACGATCATACAGTATTGTATAGTTTGATTGTGCCATCTACACTGTATATTGGACCCCAAAATAAACACACATCCTACAAAAGAGATGACGAGTAGAGTCGACTGTATTATATAGACTTACTTGTCGCACTTATCACATGTGGTGGCTACAACCATGGCATTTTTCATTGCATCGCCAGTACCCGTCTGTGCACTTGCTCTATTTCTCCGCTCTTTCATCTCAGAGAACACGCTCTGCATGTGCACTCTGTTGGCATTCATCGCACACCGATATGTAGTGAACAGATCGCTGAAATAAAAAATTCAGATACAGTTTATGCACTTAAATTAAAGTTAGCGAGCCTAAATAAAAGGTATTACGGTAGAGTGAAATTTCTCATACAATGTGTACATTATTATGGAAGTGTACGGTCCAACACATATGGTACGCAATTCCACTCCGTACTTCATCGAATAGTCAAATTCAGTGAAACAATCACTCACCGTTCGAGTTTCTGTGAAGCGATGTCAACCGCTCTCTTCTTGCCCAACTCCACAGCTTCATTAGATCTCTCAAGAGCATCATCCAAATCCTCTTCAATTGAAGAATCATAAGAATCACTGAGGCTTTCATCGGATATTGCACAGTCGTGCACTGTATCTACCGAGGTGTCGATCACACCGTGAATTCCTTTCACATAACCATCAATATGACCGAAATATTCTTCAGCACTACTGTTGTTTTCCACATCATCTCTGACTTGATCGCGATTTTGACTGCTGGGTGCATTTAACTCCATGCATGGAAGGTCCTCTAAGATTATACTGTTTGATCTGTTTGAGGGGAACACGTACCCTAACAGATCTTCGTCCACGGCTCCCAGTTGGTCGTGGCTTTCATTCAAAAACACACGAGTCTCTGAATGGGCAATTCAGGAACAGTAATTGAGACAGATGCATACAAGTGTAAAATTTGACTATGTCAGTACTATTGAACAACATACGGACAACATCATATTTGACTATCTATATTATGATTTATGGAAGACTATACAATATTAAGTAAAATAAATAAAACGTATATAAGCTAAAATGTACAATAGTTATTTACGTATGAACTCTGCATATAATTGAACACAAAAAGTATACATGTCGTTAAACTACACTACCTGTGATGTTGACCATTTGGCTTAGAAGTTGTACCATGTCGTCCTCTAAGTTCTCAATTTTGTCGTCCTTTTCACTGCATTCACTTGCAATACGTGCAGCTACACTTCTCAGTACGTGACATTCATTTTCCAGCTCATCTATGTACGCCAATTTGTCGTTATACATCTGTGATCAATATACGGGATTACCTTACATTTGTGTGTGTATTGTTTTGTAAGCAGGGATTAAATGCCTATTCTATCGTTTGTAGCATTGTTTCTTTTCTTCTTGTACATAGCATGTATATTAACTCGGAAAATGTCAATTTGCCTTGAAATCACATATAAAACCGATATTTGCAATGTAGCAATATATATTATGATAATACGCTCTTTTTCCAAAATAACAGCGCGGAAATTGGACTATTAAATTGTAATATTGTGAAAATGTACCTGTGAGGTCTTAGTCACATGCGTCATCAGTTCCTTATTCGTTTTGCTGAGTTGCCTAATTGTTTCTAGTCGAGCTAAATCTAGAGCCCTGTGTTCAATCACTTTCACCACTTGATTGTGACCTTCCTTTTTAGCCACATCTAGCGCTGTGTTATCATCCTGTAAATGTGCGCAACCCATCGGGTATAAATGACATGTAGTTGTTACGAAATGTGGAAAAATGCACCGATTTTAAATAATCAGTATACACGCGGTTCACAATAACGGACATACATACGAAGGACCACCTATAACAAATGGTATATTAAAGGTTTAATTCATGTAAATTGTGATCGTATTCACAAACGACTTGCAAGTAATTACATGAAAAGAACGAAACTGTAGTACCTTGTTTAAAATGTCGATGCGAGCGCTGGCATCAACTAATAAACGAACGGCATCGAGATTTCCAGCTTGTGATGCATAGTGCAGTGCTGTCAAGCCTTCCTGTGGAGTACCGAATATTTGTTCGTAAACAATCAGTCCTGTGTGTATATAAATTGGTTCAAAAATCACCATAATCTGTTCCTGGGCGTTGAAACGGCAAATATACGAAGAAAATATTCTATTACGTCTAATACGACTAGCTACTTGAGCACATACTTTTGAAAGAATATCGACGTCAGCGTTTTGGTCAAGGAGAAATATAATCAATGACGAGTATCCGTTTTGTGATCCTAAATGCAGTGCAGTCTTGCCCTCCTGATGTGTGAAGAATGATTTAAAATTAGTACCTGATGAAGCAACATGCGAAAATGTCGTTTTACTTTTGATGCATATACGGCTTGAATTTTGAGATAGGCTCGCTGATTATTTGGTACGTACACACGTAGCTTGTTTGAATAGTTATGTTTCAAATCTCAAGCGTGCATTCGATATAAAGAAACCTCTTTTTCCATATTTTCTCAAGTATGCCAACCTAATTGATGACTGTGCAATAATTTACTTTTAATCATACGTAATCCCTAAATCACTTTCATACACAAGCAGTACTTTGTGAGGCAATATTGTCATCTAGTACAAGCTGTTAAATAGTACACATTACTACATACAGAATATTTTGTGTCGATATGATCTCCTAGTGCAAGTCGCCATTTGATCCAAAGCCAATTGCTGTTTTCCGCTACAGGCTGCACGGCTGCAGACGCGGCCGTTTGAATCCCTGATATGATCATCTCTATTCCTCAATAGCTACTCAGTATAATAATGGATGGCGCAAGTGTCCTAATAAATCCTTATACATTGATACTTTTTTTTTGCAGACATATCTAGGATTTTAGGTATGTTAAGCATTCGGCGTCGACTGATTACCATTGGGCCACAGTCAGCCGCATTTGCTTAGCTTCTAAAATCCATTTATTTAATTTTCGATCTAATCTGTCGAACACTGATGGCGCCTGATAAGCGGAACAGTGGACACGCGGTTCGTTGGTGAAGTGGCGACGTTCTATTCCTTTGTGTTTTTATTGTAATTAAATACCATCAGCGTTTCAAACTAATTTCTATTTTTTTAATTGTTATTGTGTTTTGTTTTGTTTTTTGTTTTTTTTGAAGTACAAGAAAACTTCACCCAGCAGATTGTGAAGAAATTAAAAACACCTTAATTTCAATAATGAATGTTTGTCGTTTTAAATATATTTTACGAAAAGTTATGTTTCTTATGTAAAGTTTGTAATAGGGTTGATTTTTGGCGGGCTCCCGGTGAACCAAATGTTCCCGTTTACAAGAATGTCACACGAAAGAACTTCTTTATTTCAATACATATCTCTATACATAGCTAAATATTTATTTGTTAGTTAGCTACACAAAGCTCACGTACACGATAACTACGTTCATACTTGCATCATACTTACATCATACAATTATGCCATGTTTGCATGATATTTGTGCATAAACACGCGACTACATGAGTACGTATTAGCGAGATAGTTGCGGAGCGTAGCGTACCTTTATCAGGATATGATCAGTTGCGTAAGTAGCTTCAGTTTCATTCGGTCAGTCGAGGAAGTAGTGGCTTTGTGAAAGTGTATGTCTATCCGTAATTGCACAACACAGAACCTCATACCAATACTGTTATGTATCCACCTGCATATGAATACACTCTTTGCTTAATATGAAAAGTTGCATCTTTTAGTTGTTCATACAGTTCATCACATGGTAGCGTGATCCTGGCCGAAGCCTTTGGGCGGTAAATGGCCTACATGCCGTTCGAAAGCTCATTAGAGATCTTAGAGAGGGATCTCAAAGCTTATATGCGCTGCGATACCGGAGCAAGTGAGAAAGAAACCAATAAAGATGGACAGCGAAAGCGTACACAAACAGATAAGGTTGTTGAACATGAGAGTAGAAAGGGTAGTAGTACAAGTAAGCGCAGGCGGAAGAATGGTACGACTAGTGTGACTGTGGACACTAAGGCGGGCAATGTGAAGCGGCGACGCCCTGAAGAAAGAACAAGTGGGGTAGGTATCTGGTTTATGCATGCAATGTCTCTGTTTGTTGCTTGTGCGGCGGAGGATGTTGTATGAATGACACAGGCTTGGTTGTGCCGCGTTTACTTTGTATGTGTATAACATGCGAACGATATCTTTCGGTATATTTAAGGTGCAATTTTCCGCAAGTAGGGGCATATTGTGCAAGTAGGTTGTGGGTGTGTAAAGCATCCCTGAAAAATTCGCGTTTTTAATAGAATCTGTAATTCATTAAAGAGTTTCATGCCAAGCAGCTGTCCGGAAAATTGTACACAAATATTGAATGCGTTTAGCCCCTCAGAGTCTAAACGTTGCATTGCCAACGTATGCTTGGGAATTGATTTGATACGCTGCGCCAGTTCACGTGCGGTGACAGCTGTTTATAAGCTTCATTGGGCCGTGTTTCAATGATGCGTTTAATTTTCTTCAGGTGTTGGAGTTAATATTCCCTTGTTCGACTCGTAGCAGATGTTTCATTCGAAATGCTGACCCTGTTTGTGCACTATTGTCAACGAGCTCAAATTTGGCTAATCACAGTAGACGGGCAAGCTATCCAACAAGGATAGATTGCTATTGATTGTGCACTGAATCAAACGTCGATTGCGAAGTTTTGATATCGTCCATCTACGATTTCCAGTTGAACTTTGTGAATCAACTTTCTGCAATTTTAACGATTGTTACGGCTACTTGATCTATATGCATCAAAACACCCATGGTCGAATCATACATACTAAAAATTATACTGAGCTTTAAACTTCTCTTCGCTTATTCATGTGCTAGCCTCTCAAATCACAGGATTGCTACATGAGATAGATAGAGTAAGATATTTGCTGGCTATTTGGATATCTGCATAAACATCACGCCTGTCTTAGTACATCAGGGTGATGATCGTTTGTTTCTGTGTGAGACATGTACTGTACGCATTGGACATTGATCTACTGAAGAAAACTCGTTTTCGACAGCAATTAATTCAGTACATATCTGTATTGCACCTCTGCGTGCTGCTGGCTAAATATCATGGTGAGGTATTGTACACCGTAAAGCAATAGTTAACTATGATTCTAGACCTATATCGTTAAATTGGATGCATAATACTGATTCAGACTCTGGGGATCTTCAACAAGGGACTCCGTGCTCCATTTGTGTCACGGATTAAAGGTATAATCGAACATATTATGCCACGATGTGCAAAGCAAGCTGTCTGTGCGACATATCTGCTGCTATTTTATCACGTCCTGTGTCTTGTGGGTATTTTTATCCATATGATTTTCAATATTTAATCTTCAAGTTGACGTACCAGTGTTGCAAGTGATCGTTGTAGCAATGTATGCTGCTTCGTTCTGGATGATCAATTACCGGCCCCGTATCTAATTGCCAGCAAAACTGTCAGTTGTATACAAATGTTAGGTTTAAGCGAACATTCTGCTGTGTACAGAAAAGGTTATAGCTATGCTTTGGTACTATTAGTAGTCATAAATGGTTCACTCACTGCCATAAGCTGGAAATATAGCACAACTGAACCAATCACCGCCAGTTGTGTTTCGGATGACTGTCATGTGCCTTCGTATGCACGCATAGCATGGAATTTCTGAGATCAATCGCCAAAAGAATAATACACCTTGTGAAAATTACAAAGCCCGCTTGGAGGCTTCATACAGCCGCACTGCATAAATGAGACGGTCTTGTGAAGGAGCAGGAGTGTGTTCAAACTGCAATGTTTGAAAGTGATTAAACTCTGAAAACAAACAGGTGGGGAATCGAGATCGCTCAGAGATGCGTTCAGCGAAGCACAATTCTATCACAGGGTAGGTGGCATGGATGTGTATTCAGCCGAATGAGGGGCCATGAGAACCACATACTCGAATGTAATCACATACTTTATTTGCAACATCTATTCAATGTAGTAGTATTTGGTATTTCCGATTTTACTTGAAACTGAACACCTGTCGAGGTTCATCCCTAAGCCACCACTGGGTTAAGCTCGTCATGATGGACACACGCGTAATGTCTCGACTCGACGCTGCTATGTTGCACTGCGAGAGCTTGTCAGCGCATGTGGTACGCTATTTTGGTCCGCCCGTTATATTCATCATCATGCAATATAATGCTACTACTCAACCAAAGTTCTTGTCTCGCTTCATTCAAGGACAAGACACGCTATGCCAAACCGACACAGCATGTACACCGTCACACTGCCAAGCACAAACCGCCGATTAGACGAGAGTCACGGCACAACCCTAAGTGTATCGTCAGCCCCGAATCTAGCCATTCATCCGCATCCATCGACTCGGGGAACGGTATTTTTTACAAGCACAAGTATTGACGTAGCAAATTGATACACACACACTACGAGATTTTGCGTTTTGGACTACTTTAGCTTCATTGCATGTGCTAAATAACTGTTTGCGGTCTAAATCCTTCGAATGCGGTGCTGGGTAAATCATGAACGTCGGGAGCTATAACATTTGATGGTTGTGAATTGTAATTCAATGCTGTTGATGTGACACGTACATCCACTACTTGTACACTCAATATGGTATGTCAGCCGAAATGATGTTTCGCGTCAGGCCTCATCGCCACAAGTAGATGCCTGTATGGCGTAGAGTTATTTCATGAACATTAGAGGATAATATGGGTGGAGTTTCATGATGAACGGTGTTGATAGTTCTATATGATATGTTATTCCTGTGACACAGATGCGGCTAATATTTGTAAACATGAGAGCACCAGGACGAATGCCACGCAGACATCCCAATACTCCACAACCATGAAAGGGAAGCGCCGGGATAGTCCAGTAGTATCTACACCTTCGGAATATGACGATGACGAAAAACCAGAGAAAAATCTGACATTTGGTAGGTAATATACCGGCGGGTTTCAATGGATTTTGATGTCACGGCCTTTATTTGAATCATGAATGTTATTTAGTCGCATTATCGCAACGGGCAATACAATAAAAGCGATAGGTTTGCCAGATGAAAGTAAAAACTTGACCTCGGGCAAAACAACGCAACAATCCACGACCAAGGGGGTCAGGCATCAACATCGGACATCCGCACATTCACCTCCGTTGAACAAGGAAAAACAGCATAAACCTAAACTCATGCATGGCAAGTGCTTTTTTATGTGTAAGTTTCGATTTGTATCGCTTTCGTATACTGATCACTGGAAGGTATGTAACTTACGGTGTAGTCGTGTGGACCTTAATGACGATATTTTGTTTCTTCTTTCTTTTAGGTATAGCGTTAGTATCGGAGACTCGATGACCACCAAGTCATTGCGCGTAGGTCTATTTCCGAAGTATGCTACTGTGAGTCTTTAACTTTGCGTTTTTTACTATTTGGTTTTTCCATTCTATTACAGCCGTCCCCCAGGCACGCGTACAACAAGCCGGCTTCACCCCTTCGCCTATCCCTGTGCCAAGCGAGGCCGAGATGCACACGGCTGTTCTCCGCGAGATTAAAAGGGTTGCTGCGTTGTGGAAAGGTAGCATGCATGTATTGATAAGCGCATATTAGAAGTATGGATGTCGGAGAGAGTGGGGGATTGCAGAAGTAGGTATATGTGTTGAGGATGCACATGAAGATTAACTGATTGAGTTGTGGTCGCAGCCCGTCTCATGAAAAGTGAGTACCGAGTTTAGCTGGTTCTATATGCTCGCGTTGCACCTTTGCAACGGGCCCAGGCGTAAGTTTTCTGGGACGATCCATATTTTCGCGTGTACAAATAACGTAATTGAACCACGATTATTTGTGGTACACTCAATACGGCTGCAGCAGTTGTTCTCCTTTGTCTTCTGTCAACTTGCTATCTTGACATCTCGAAGCGCGGATTTTTGAAAAATATTGATTCTTAGTTTTTTGGTTATATTATAGTTATCAATCCGAGATGTGACTATGTCTCAACACGGATCAAGCGCATAAGCGAACAAATAGACACTAGGTATGTACGTTAACTTCTTCAGAGCGTTGATTTTTAGGGCCATACAGAAGCAGATATGCCATACACTTACGGCTCTTCAAAACTCATATGTATAGAGTGATATGTAGGATGGTAAGCTTCTTTCTGGATATTTTCCCGTATGTGGCAATCATTTCTAGCACTCAGGATCCATTTGTGAGCTACCACCTGAGGTAAACTTACCATAAGGATCGCATGTATGTAACTGTACTCTCCGCAATACATCCAACACAGTGTGCTACTCAGAGAGCCCATGTCAAGCCAGACAGTGCACAACCGAGAAAAAAATTCGAGCAATCGGCACAACCGACACAACGACGATATAGAATGTCATGCACACGACACGGGAAGCATCCAACACAACACCGGGGGACTACTGCTCACCACTCTGGGCTCATCAGCGGGAACTCGTACACACACACATACGCACGGGCACGGACCAGTGTCTGATGTTGCAAATATCCACACTCATCAAGATGATCAAAGTTCACACGGACACAGTCATAAGGTGTATGGCCCAGTATCGCATTTGCCGCAATATAGCATAGCACGGTTAGTGACGAATGCCCAGAACACAGGAGGACGCACACATGGAAGTAGACAATATACACATGCGCATTCACTTGGTCAATACAAACTAGTGGTTGGAAACAACCAGTACCAGCAGCCAAGCAAGGACTCCATCTCAGCTTACAAGCACACAAGCAAGGACATCTTTCAAGAGATGTGTGTGTCTAATCAGCCTCGTATGCACGAAGGCAAAATTGGCGAGACAACACGTGACCGGCATACCATACATCCTATGCATAGTCTGCGTCCTGGTGTGTCTGCACCGAGTCAAGCACGTGCACACCAGGCAGACATATCAATCAATGGAGAGGTGTCCGGCAGCACAGAGCGCCCTGCATACACTTTTAAAAATGCGAATGACTATGGACGTAGTGGCACGCTCGGAATGGACAGTTTGCAGATGCCTCTAGATATGCAACAGCTTGAAAGGGGCAGTTTATACCAGGAGCGGCGATGGGATCACAGCCCACAGCGCACATCTCATAGATTGAACGAATGTGGGTATGTGACTGTGCGAAAACGCTCAAGTGTAGGCGGACCCAATTATTGCGTGAGAATAACCCTGGATCAAGGAAAATATAAGCAATAAGCACCATACCATTTTTTGTTGAATATGTGAACTTTAATAGTCGCATTGATATTGAGCGTTTCATATACATGATTGACCGGCTTCTCTACTTCTACCTTTGGGGTGCTCGACAGGCTACCATCACATGAGACGTCCATGAACAATTTGCTGGTCCCAATCACCCGTAACGAAAAGTATGATGCGCATGTGCCCACTATTATTGCTATTGTATGGCGATCCTCTTTGTTTAATCGTGAAAGCTATGTACATGCATTAGGCACATTTGATCACTAAACTGAGTAGGTCATAGGGATGCGATCGCTATAGCATCTTTCACGCAGCACCCGCCATTCAGCAGATTTACCTGGTGAATCACCACAACAGATTACCGATCACACCATGTGAATGACGCAACGTCCATATAGTATTGTCCTCGTTACTACGTACAAATTTCTATTTATAGTATAGTACCGCCCGTTATGGTATTTTTTCACAGATTGTGATCTTTGCGAGACTTGTACAGGGCCATGTATTTAGTACACGTAGATATCAGACCCGTCACCAGTTCACTGCAGGCTGCTACACGTTCTCACAGCCGTTCTATATAGCTAGATCACTGTGAAGTATTCATGTGTTCAAACTGCACGCACATACTTACATGCAACACACTTGAGCCCGCTCACGCACAAGCGTGGAAGAATGTCGTATGCACTATTTGTTTCGGGGATCCCCAAAGAGGTCCACAGAGGTGCTACATGACAACGAATAGATACAAACTGACAGTACCACTCTCGACTATAATAGAGGCCCACCGGATGATTTTGATCGACTGCTCACGGAGGATTTCGACTCTGTGGCTGAGAATGGACAACCTCACAGTAGACACCAAGTAGACAAGCATCAGAAGCATCAGGTAGGCAGGGGAGATACGCAATGTCTTGTAAATGAACTTTTTTTTAATATACGTTCCATATCCGGATTGTGACAAGTGACCCCGAGGAAGAAACGACATGCGGCTCCAAATGCTTATGTACTCGATTGGAGTTTCCGCTGCTCATATGTGCGAGTCACAACGCAAAAAAAACGTTAAAGATGAATACTTTTGATATCCTACACATATCTCAGCATTTGGAAGGAGCTCCAAATGCAGTCACACTCGGACTAGGCACCCTGAATTTTAAATCCGCACACGAGGAACGTTTGAGGTATGCAGGCGGCGCAATCTTCTTTGAATTATTCTCAAATGTCGCGTTATGCAGACTGGCACCTCTACACCTCATATCTCCCATGCACACATTCGATCACACCTCGATGCAACGCATACATTGGTATATGCACTATCATGATGGAGAATACAAGGCACAAGTGATTTTTAGTACAAGATCAACATAGACTCTAAATATCTGCATGCTGCTTTCACTCACGTGACGCTTCAAGTTCAAGGCACGCGAATCGTATTTGAGCAAATACACACCCCTGCCCCTTTAGACATGGTTTAGTCCATGGCAACGACATCGTTCTCGATGGATTTGTAGGGCCTACAATGTATCCATGAGTACAGTATATTATGGGAGCAATACTGACTTCACCCGTTGTGGAGAATAATGCTCATAGCAGTTATTTCGGAAAATCATACATATTTTGCAATAGACGGCACTCTCAGTACTCGGTACCGCAAATCAAACAACCAAGTGTACGCGTACCAAAAATCGTTCATATGCATATATATATATATAAATATATATATACTCACACACACATATATATATATATTTATATATATATATATATATATACATACATACATACACACACACACATATATATATATATATATATATAATATATATATATATATATGTTTGTGTGTGTGTGTGTGTGTGCACGTGATTGTGTGTATGTTTATATGAATATGTATGTGTTTGAATATAAGTGCGTATAGGTGTATGCATGTGGGTATCTATGCATATATGTATTTATGTATGTATATAT
>NW_014039860.1:1344-7846 GCF_001186125.1 Sphaeroforma arctica JP610 | reverse complement strand
TTGATGTATGCAAGGCCCTATCATCGAATTTAGAACGTTTCTGATATGTTGGGCTTGAGAATGCACATTAAACATATAGGAAAGACATGTGAGGTGTGTGTATATGTGCCTGCGTTCGTTGTGCCTACGTTCGTACATATGCGTTTAGTCGTCTATGTTGATATGCGCACTGCTTTATTAGCATATACGTGCGTTAGTGTGTACAGATACCAGATGCTAGTAGACACGCTGAACTTACAAGAACTGTTCTTCTTGCTTTCCTGCCTGGAGTGTTACATTCGCATGTTCGAAACAGATTTGTAGGAAGGCATACCGTAATGTTCGCTTGCTATTCACTGGGTATCGAAATCAGCCACAATATGATTTCATAATCGAAAAATCACACTAAGTATGCTTGCTAGGCGCTGATGTTCTTGCTTTTCACACCACGTAAAGTAGCAATACACACGCAGGTGTATCTAATCAGTATCAACAAAACAGACCAGCACCAGCTGATGCACCGGATTGGCTCGCAGAACCGGTTGCGCTCGACTTCGAACCATTCTCGCGTCCTTTCAGTCGATTTTAGAGGATTGCTCATGACGAAGGCATATTTAAACACAGAAAATACACGTTGACGTTGCGTATATAAAGATTAATCAGAAACCATTTACACGTAGCCGAGAAGAAACAATGGCCAACAGAATTGAAAAGCTTCGTTTGTTAACCACATTTCTACATAATTAAATAATGCGATTGAATGTGAGCTACCCTCTTTTCTATCAGACTCGCGTGAATTAAATATCTATACGTGGATAGCGCTCACTATCCGCAATCGCGCAGCGAATAAACATATACTCCCTTTACACTGAACACTATGTAGTATCCAATAAAAAGACATCTGTCAAGCACACGAGCGCAACGCAACTGTACCCCATCTCTGCTCTAAGTAGTGCACATATTTGGTGTATCATCTATAGCGCAGATAACTCTCGTATTCTGCGATTCTCAAGTGAACGCAGATTTGCGACAATGATGCGTTAATCAACAAGTGAACATGAACTATTACATCGGCAAAGTGACACTGATGTGTAAATCAACAAGAGAGTATGAATCATTTGGACATCGGCAAAGTGACACTGATGTGTAAATCAACAAGAGAGTATGAATCATTTGAACATCGGCAGAGTGACAATGATGTGTAAATCAACAACAGAACATGAACCATTTGCACATCAACAAAGTGTTGTGATATCGGATGGATGCGCAGGTCTCGGTACTGTGGTCTAAATATGGAGAAAAGCAGGCGTAGTATAAGCAAGCCACGAGAAATTAATTTGACGGCGCAATGAAATTCCGAGTCGATTTGCGTGAACAGACCTGGTCCTTTAGCAAGATTGTAATGGTCTAGCAGTTTCCGTTTAGCCTAAAACCGCACTTGCCCTCTAGCAGTCATACATGCATGTGCGTATCGTTCCGGAAGCTACACAGGGTTAGTTCGGTCAAGAAAAGGCAAGTTAGTGAGATTTAAAACAAACCATCCGATTATCGTTTCTTTCAGAGAACCAGCGATAACATTCAGCAATGCATATTCAGCATAATCTGATATGAAACGAGAAAAGGTGCTGTACGTACAATATAATAGCGACGGGACGAGAGAATATCGCATACAAATATGCAAAAGAGACTGTTGTATTTCATTTCAAAAGCCTATAAACGTATTGGATAGAGCATATACTATTACGCTATATAATCCTGTGCTTATACTAATTTATTCCTATATCTAAATAAAATGTTCAGGGTGCAAACCAACATTTGATAGTGTCTAATTCAAAACCTCCACCTCCATATCTTCATTTAACAGCAACTCGTCCGAGTCTGCATGGCTGAGATGTTTCTTCGAGGCCCACATAACAGATGCAAGTAAAGTACTGTACAATAGACCCGCTACATACGAAGCCAAAGCAGCCATCCATACATTCAGACCTAAGGAATCCACGAAATACCCGAACGTGAGTGCAAAGACACACACACTCACACATCCTAACGTCATAGGACCTACAGCACTCATACCCAGCTTGGCTCCTTTTGATAACCACAAACTGACCATTGTAGTCAGGAATATGCTGGGAAACGTGGAGAACACCCCTGCGGCGACCTCATTAACCTTCGACAGAAGTACAGTGACCGCAGTAGCCACCCCGGCGAAGCAACCACGCACAATCAACGTCTTCACAGGTGTTTTCTCTTCTGGCATATCCGTCTTGGGATTGGGGAGAGCGTGATTACGCTCGAAGGTATAAAAAGTCGCGCTAAAGCCTATGAGCAATAGAGCGGCCACACTACAATACCCTACTACAAGCATGCGATCCTGACTGACATCCTGGAGTGAAAACACAGAGAACAATGCGAATATGAGCCATGTTATCAAACTCGCGGATATGGTTATAGCCAAACCCTTATTCGAGCTTATACGCTCATCTAACCTCGGAGGTAGATATTTCCACACCATGAGAAATGTGGACGTCACAAGCAGGCCAACGGGGACCGAAGACATAGCCTTTGATAGTTCTTTTGTGTCGGATACAGACCTGGCTATGCCTATAGCAGCAGGTATGATTGTGGTAGGGGTGGTTTCAAATATACCACCCAAAAGCCCACCCATTCGCTCCACACCGTATGTCGCGCATACTGCAACGACTGCCGCGAATATGCACGCACCAAGCACCGACAGGATAAATGTATCCTCCATTGTAACTTTGAGATGTAACTTTGAGACGTTTGATTCAAGTGAGGTAGTGTCGAGTACTGGACGTAAGCAACGCTATTTTATTCCAAGTATGTTTGTCAATATGTGTACATATCGGTGCAATGCATATATGCTATTTATATAGCTCGGGCACTCAAGCTCGGGGTATTGAATATAGTTAAATCTGCTTTGTATTTCAAGCTCCAGTACATTTAGCACAACAGCTCTAGCTGGGCCTGTCCGGCGCCCGGAAATTGTCACCAAAAGGCAAAATGCAACTGGAGCATTTTAGACCAGCTGTGGTTACATTTTTCATTACACACATTTACATCATAGCTTTTTCTGCCGGGTTTCTTCATGTGATCAGTGATAAGGGAGAGGAGATAAATAAGAAATAAAAAATAAAAATAAAAACAAAATTCATGCATGATGACCTGGTGGGGACTTGGGGCTGGTAAATAGTATTGCTGTATTGACTACTACATATATGTCTTCTACTTGTCTACATAGACTTCTGAAAATTTTAAATCATTGCTACCGTTATTATAGATATTTCAAGTTGGGACGTGTGAGTAAATACTGCACTTGGTTTTCCTCGGAATACAACGCACTTTCAGAATTACGTTATTACGTATACTGGTAACTACGTAATCTATTAGTCTCACACAATCATTCCTTTTTTAAGATATCGTACGATGCCAGAATTCTTTTCTTTCAAAGGTTTGGCAGATTGATTACGCAGCGCGCATCATTTAACGACACGAGTAGCAACGCAACCTTCTTGAGAATACGTTCTATAAATCCTGTAAGAGCAGCTGATAAGTTCTATAAATTCTGAAAAGAGCAGATAGTGTGTCAGGTGTATACACATTAAACGTATTTAAGTAAATATTATGGCAGAGACACACAACTGCAATGCTGTGTAGTGAGTAGACAGTATCCAATGAGTTGTAATTTTTTTTCTTCGATGTTAAGTCATATAACCTCCAAAGCTAAAGTTGTTCAAAGCTGTTCCGTTCATTTGCAGCCCCAACAGTATCGAATGAGCTGTACATTATTTCAGTTAGTCATACAATCTCTGACGGACCATTGTATGACTATAATATATGCATGTCTGAAGTTTTTTTGAGAGTTGGCTTACTAGTAATCAATCAAAAATTCGAAAGTGCAATGTAGCACTAATACAGCGCTGTGCTTTGCCTTAATGTGGCATTGTCTCATGAGTCTCAATCAAAGCTATGACATGATAGTGTACTAGTCGCAATACATCGCGGATGCCGACAGACCGCTGCCAAACTATTGACAATTAGACGTCCCTCCAGAAACCCAAATCAGGTCTCGCACTCGCTGATGATGCGGTAAACCCCCCGAGCTGGCTGCATATAAACCCAGAGTTGGCTGCATTTAAACCCAGAGTTGGCTGTATTTAAACCCAGAGTTGGCTGCATTTGAACCCAGAGTTGGCTGCATTTGAACCCAGAGTTGGCCGCATACCGTCTGGTGGGGGCGGGGAACGGAAATCAGAACCCTATACCACTTCGCCACTGCTTAACGCGAGCTAGCTCATGCACCCGGTGACCAAAATCATGTCTGTTTGCTATTGTAGACCAAAATCAGTCTGTTTTCTGATGTTGACTAAAATCAGGTCTGTTTCTGTTGTAGTGCGAGTGGCTGGATACAATCGCCAAGTCTCCCGCTGCGAAGACAGGACATCCGTCTTGTGCAACCAAAACCCTCCACACGCCTGAGCTGGAGTGATGGCCTCGTGCAACACAACCCTCCGTACATTTGAGCAAGTGTGCTGGGGCTATCACATGGACCTGTACGGCTTATGGTTCGGCCGTAAGAAATGCATTGCAATAGCCCACACTGCACCCGACCAACTGCGTTACCCATAGGCCATGGTCCAGTCTGCCGCGCAGCAGTATACCTTTCGATCGCCCCCGTCTCTACATGTTACGTGATCGCCAACTTAACTTTAAATGATTCTTGATCGTCTCTTCTACACGTTGCGCCTGTGTGTGCCTTCATTTAGGGTACAGAGTCGTACGTATATGGTGTGCGTTGGTATGTCCTTTGATTGGCGTTCTTTTTAAGTCTGCTTTTGTGCTCCTAGCCTGTCGAGCACTGTGCACATGTGTGTGCCATTATTATAACCTTTGTATGTGTTGGTGAGCCATTATTATATTATTATAGCCTTTGTATCTGTTGGTGAGTCGTTATTATAAGCTTTGTACGTGTTGGTGTGCCGTGGTTGTAAGTGAGAAGGTTGCTCACATCAGCATAGTTTGACCGTTGCCTCTATCCCCGTCATCGGCATCTTCGCGGTTTTGCCTCTTTCTGCTGCTTTGTATCCGTCCGTTGCCCTGACTTGCCCTCGCCTTATATATATTCTCGTACTCCTGTTTGTGATTACATAATCCGTACACGCGAGTTTAGCAAATACCATACATACAAATTGTATCTACCGAATATACGTAGCACCTACTACACATAAATGCACACCCCCGGATACAAACGCACGACGCATGCCTAAGAGTGTGAGAGTACACACACATGGAATACACCTTGAATTGTGTTGTAACTAACTACACACATGGCATATACCTTGAGTTGGTAGCAGAAGGCTTCGCTGGGGTGTATGCAGAATCTGTACGACTGGATGACCTTGAAGGCGTCTTCGAACGATGTGTTGTAGTACTCCATCCCATACGCAATCACCAATGCCGCACTGCGTGAGATCCCTGCGTTACCATGCACCAGCGCTTTTGTGCCGTTGCGTTGGGCTTCGTTTATGAAATCACGGAACTGTGAGCGGAATTCAATGCGATAAGACGTTAACGTTTGGACGGGTACGTGGTGTCATCGGGGATGGGAGGGGATGGGCAGCCCCTCTGAACAGCCAAGTCACATCGAGGCTATCAATGGACGGGGTAGCACCCACTCAGAGTTGAGGTCTAGTCTGAATCATGGGATATATATATATACAGAACTTTTGACGATCCCCGGCAGCCCAGTAAGGAACCAACGTGATGCAAGCAAACTCGCATACCATGGGGATGGATACACTTGTATAATGATCAAGGCTTATATGACTGCGTACCAGACACGCACAGAGAAGACAACATGCACATGTGAGGCATACATTACATACCACAGGGAAGTGGTGGATGATGTTCTCCTCCGGGTCATCCGCGACGGTCAAAACCAGATACTTGAACCTGTCTGGTGAGTTCGGTCGTATCACACACGCTTCTTTGGTGTGCCGAATGCACACCACATGCGTCACATTACACCGCTCTAATCGCTCGACATTCTGACGCAGAGCACACGAGTATGGTCCTATATGTGTACCAAAGAATACGACAGGTGACAAGAATATATACGTTTTGTATAATCATCGTTATGTAACATTTTCAAAGTACCATCGTGCAAGGAGTATATATTCAGTAGAATGATACACATGTTTTGGGATTAGTAGAAGTGAATACCTATTTATACATTTTAGATGTTTTACATTGCACAAATGCATAGACGTGTTCTCATAACCTCATACATAGTGATAGACCAATATTAAAAAAAGAATCGAATATCGCTAATTGAACATATGTATTTGTATTTATGGGTACGAATATATATATATATATATATGTATATATCAAATATATACAAACACACACACTAGCTCTCTTTCATATATATATATGTATAGATATATATATATGTGTGTGTGTGTGTGTGTGTGTGTGTGTGTGTGTGTGTGTGTGTGTGTGT
>NW_014039861.1:31513-49608 GCF_001186125.1 Sphaeroforma arctica JP610 | reverse complement strand
TATACATATATATATGTATAGGTTTATATTTATATGTATTCATATATATATGTGTGTGTGTATGTATGACTGTATGTATGTATATATGTGTGTGTATATTTTTACGCACATATGTATATATATATATATATTTACGCACATATGTATATGCATATATATAGTATCTATAGCTATATTTATTTATCGTTATCTATCCCTGCCTATACATACATATTTATATATAAATGTATGTTATATATATTATTATGTTATTATATTTTTATATTATATTATTTTATATATATGTTCGTACAGTATTCCCTTATTGCGATTTCGTTATATAAATGTGAACAAATCAATATATTCTCATATTGTTATAGGTTTATATACAAATGAACAATGTCTTACGTATGTACAATTCCATAAGCATAATTGTGTGCATGTATGTTATACTAATGTATTACGCGATGCAATTACTTTTACTTTTGGAATTATAGATTGCAAATTGGGTAGTAGTGTTATGTTGGAGCGGGTTATTCCACTATAGGGATGAGGAAATGTGTCAACTCAGGATGATCTCGGGAAGCACTAATAATTTGTATATGTTCGCATAGATTGCCATTATTTGCTTGTAAGATCCATATCGATGGAAATGCTTCTGGGCTACCAATCAAAACTCACTATGCATTCTCAGCAAATCTTCACGGCCGCAACCATTTTGTGCTTATATTTATCGATTTCGATTGAATTGCTTCCCAACTAACGATATAAAATAAATTGTGCTGTCGTCCTCAACAGATCCTCACAACCGTTTACTTCTACCTGACACTTGTGGGATGTCACCTATTCGTGGGCTTCTTTCTCATACCATGGTTCTTCTTTATTGACAACCGCGAGATGCTCCGAAGGGGACTTTACATCTGCCACACTGTATGTACCTAGCATGGGAATCGGCCATATTCGTAAAAGTGACCTCTTGTGTGTACTCGTGATACTTTTGAACTCTGCTGTAGTTACACAGAAGTTTTTGACACACGTTACAGTATTGCCCAATGGTGATGTAGAATGTGAAATGCTTTTGTTATAAATCCCAAAAGTACACCACAGTGAGGCGTTTCCGTTGAATCCATTTTGGAGCTTGTAGTTGGGTGTCTAGCTGACAATGGTATCTGATTGGCCAGAGTGCACCGCAGGTGTTCCTCCCGTCTGTTTAAGTCACATATTTGATTAGATAATATGCAGGTATTTTATTGTCTCGATTCCGGACGTTTACAATCTGTGTGAGACAGAGACGTAAAATCTAAACTGCTGGCGTAATTTCAATGTTCTTTCGATATCTCTTTCTCCTTTTGCACTGCGGGCTTACTATTTATAACGACTTGATGCCTCGCAGGTCTGTCCAAAGTACCACATGAATGCACACTACGCATTTAAAATATAGAATTTTTATCGTTCACATGTCATTGCCCGTGTGCCGTAGTTCAAGATTGTCGTCGGGAGTTGCACGCTCAAATTTAGAGATTATTCACATGCATCTATTTTGCCACATCGGTAAAATATGTAAATATCAGTTATTCACATTTTGTAAATACCTGTGAGGATCGTTCTTCCTTTCTCGAGAATTCAGCTCCATGTCTTTGTCCCCATTTACAGATTTTGAGGTTTATACAAAAGCCGATTCTCAATATCGAGTTCCACAACGTCCCAAAGAACCCCAAGGACTTCGTTTTCTTCGTCAACCACGTCACAGCGTAAGTTATGCTAGCGCTCAAAATTTGAAACATATTGCTCGATTTTCATACCGCACTTTAATGCGAATTTGCCGACGATTCTTACAACTTGCAAGACGTGTGTAGTTGGCACCGCACACCCCGGTATAATAGCTAAAGCTTCACTGTCGGGATTTGGAAATCTGCAAGTGCCAAACATATATGTCACACAATATTATCTGTCTTTCACGCATCTCGGTATCAGGTGGGACTGTTTCTGGGTCGACGAGCTGAATAACGAAAACATGACTGTCATTGTAGCGCAATTTGTGGTGGAAATTCCTTTGTTTGGCGCGTGGGTCCGCAAGATGGGGGGTATTCCCATAAAATTCGCGAAACCCAATGTATGTCTTGTGTGCTGGTGAATGTATGGAGATGGATTTAGATCTTATTCTTCCTTTCGCGATTCTTTTGAGTTAATGAGTTGTGGGTGAGTAGTATATGTGCTGATATCGATCCGATGTATTGATAAATGCAGGGCATCCCGCGTTTATACCTACTATATTAGCGTTCTTCATTGTCAGATTTGTTGCGCGAGTAGAATGTTATCCCAGTCTCTTTCGGGCGACTGGCTTTGTTCAGTAATTTGTAGTTTATTAAATTTTAGCTGAACGCGCTAAACCTGTTTGGAATAGAAGGGTATATAGTTGGTCATTAAAAGATTGATCGGATTTTGGATTTCTATATCACCGGCAGCCGTGCTAATACGTTGTTTTATTTGTGAGTGTAATTTCTTCCTCTCTTGTCACATATTTGGTTTTATGAAGTGGCTGTTCTCGATGCAAATCGGTGTCTGTACACATGTATCACTTTGTCTTCGTGCTACCGAGTCCACTGCACCTAGACTGCTACCATTTATCTAGTTAGAGTTTTTCAGAGCGCTTACTATCAATTTTGTACATTTTGTTGCGTTGTAGGATCAACAAAGTACCGAGACCAACAAGGAATCTGCCCGATTGTCAGCACAAGAATCCTCGGCTTGGCTGGAAAAACCCAACTTCACAATGGTGCGCAACTCATTGCATAGGTTATTTCGGAAATGGCGGACCATGTATTTCGTCAGTGGACATATTCGTGGACACCTAGTGCCTAGAATATATATCTTGCCTAATCACATGATATTATGCACGTGTTGGAGTGTATACACTGTGAGCGGTTAAGAGGTTTTTCTTCTGCGCAGACAAATCTGCGTTTTCATCCCTGGCATGTTTCGATTGTGTTTGTTTGCTGAATAGCACTCCCGGGTGCCCTCCAGTCTGAACCTACATATGAAATGGCTGTGTAATATCCGCTTCTCCATCTTGTCCACAGGGTCTATTCCCGGAAGGATTACGCACAAAGACAGGGAAAGTGGGAGAGTTCAAGCCCTTGATCTTCAGGTTGGCTATCCGCAACAAAAAGGTCGTGTATCCGTGCGTTCTTCTAGGTGCCAGGAAAATTCACCCGCTTGGTATGTATATATTCAGCTCGGAGATTTTGAAAGCTTGACTAAACTTTGCGTATTGTAGGTCGAAATTTGTTTCCAGAAATTGCTAGGAAGCTGGTAGGGTAATTTCTTAGCATCGCTTGCAATGCGTGCGGACGTCCGTCTTACGTATTGCGCATTCTACGTACGCAGGTCAAACTTGGATCTCTCCGGGAAATATGGTGATAAAGTACGGTGACGCGATACCTACTGATACGATGACCGAATGTAACGAAGACATTCAGGGGCTCATGAAAAAGGTTCAGTACTTTGTGTGGAGCGATTTTATGGTTCCGATATTCGGTTTGTTTGATTCTTTTACGGAGCCACGACGCACCACAGCACAGAGTTTATGAGTGAAATATTCGTTTCATTTTGACCTTTTCTCTTACACAGCCCTTCTTTCCATTTCGCCACATTCTTCTCACTTCTAGGTGCGCGACTTCATGGAAACGGAACTTGAACAGTACGAAAGTTCGCACAAGTCTAGTTGAGATTCTCTACTGGAGAGCGTGGCCTAAAATGTGCTCGCATCCTATTAAGTGGTAACATCCATGGTCTACTAACTAAGCACACGACTTGAATGATATAATAAAATCTACTGGACGTGTGTCGCAGACATAGCAAATGGTGCCATCTAAGCTGTTTGTCTAGGCTGTTATGTCTTAGCTTATCCCGTATTATCTACTGTTTAGCACCTGATACCAGTATAGTACCCGCTATTCTACAGGAACATCACGAAGTCGTGGAAAGGACTACCAATATAATACCCGCTATTCTACAAGAACATCACAAAGTCGTAGAAAGGACGCGTCCAACAGCCTTCTTCCGTCGATTTCAAATACACACCCGATACTAGAAACAGTCAAATCTCAGATACCTGACATACTTTATTACTTAAACTCGCCTACTCCACTTTGGTCCAAGTGACATCCATCTCTACACCAGCCTTCTCGAATGTTGCGGCAATGATGCACCTGTGCGCGACCTCCTCCGCCGCTTCCTTCAGTTCCTCTCCTGTAAGTGACGTTTTGATCTTCGCATCCAATTTTATATGTGTGAAACCAGCATACGTCATGCCACCATTGTAACCACGTGGATCAAAGTTCGCACTCATCTTGTACTGAATGTTGTCTATCTTGAATCCGGCCTCCTTTGCTAGTGTTTTGAACGCCGATGTCTTGCACCCGGCAAGCGAGGTGAGAGCATACTCTAATGGAGATGGACCCTTTCCACCTTTAGACTCTGGCAAATGATCAACTACCACGTTGTAGCCGGAACCAGTCTTGACCTCAGTGTAGTAATCATCAAAACTCTCGGCTGTAGCACGCGCGGTACCTTTCATAGGTTTGGCCATGGGGCCGGTGAGTTCCTTCGAGTACGAAGTTTTGCTTCTAAGAAGTGAGTGGTTTACCATGCGTGCGGAGACTGGCAAGGCTATGCGTGCACCGATGAAGCTGGCTCGTGCAATACCTGATACTGTCTTGGAAGAAGCGAACATGATTAACTATTGTAGCTGCGAAATAGCCGTTTGTGGAGTGTGCAATTTGCAAATTGCAAGGGTGCCTGTATTTATAGCTCGAAACAAAAAAACAAAAAGGAATAAACGGCAAGTTGAGAGTTGAGACCGTCCGGCTATTTTAACATAGAAATAGTCGCTCTGATATTAAAACGTTTTTATTGGTAGAGATACAAATCTATCAGGCCAAATCTGAACTTTTTAATTCGTCAATCGAGTGAGTCATCGACGCCTGTCCATTGTGCAGAATTCTAAAGGCGCTTCCGAAATATCCATACCTTGCTTCTATATTTCCATTTTCAATCGAATAATCACTAATGAAAATCAGACAATATATTCAACACTTGATAGGACAGACAGAAATACTGACCTGTCTCTGTCTGTCAATAAATCTCAGGGCTCATTACGTAGGGTAAATACGTTTTTAAAACGTTGCGATAGCGGTAAACGGGATACGTTTTCGTACGTAACATGACCTTGGCGATTATGACTGCCAATATATAGGCAAATGCCACCCAACTATATTCACCAAAATATGGGCGAATACCTGATATATAGATTGAATTTTGCAGTTTTGGATCCGGACCAATGTATATTTGTCATTTGTTGATCTATTTAGAACAGTTCCTGTTTCTGTTTTTTGAAGTTGTCATTTTGGAAACACCAAAATGAATACGGTATGCGTAAAAACTTTTATAATTGTGTGCGTTATCGTAAAACGTAGTACGTTTTCAGCTACATACCTTGTACGTTACCACTGACCAGTGAACTCTCCCCACACCGGACAAAGCATTCACAATATGTATAGTACATGTAAGATTTTTAAGAGTAGGGTCGCGAGCAGAAATCAGGTTAAATACTTCACAGTTCACACTTGACACTTCACAGTCACACAAGACGACAAATCGTAAATTTAGCCGAGACCCATATCCCGAGACCAGAGGGCAGAGGGCCGTGTAAAATTGTAAAATATGTATGTATTTCATCGAAGTTTATTTAGTCGGAGTCTCGGAGAACCCGGACTTCGGAGCATAGAGAGAGAAAACAAAATGCTTGAGCCTCCTCTCATAGTTTAACGTTAAACGGTTTTTAAAAAACGCATCCGAAATCGGATCCGCAAGGTGTATTTATCTTTAAATATACAAAGTATCGAAACCTTAAACCTTAAAAAGCATAAACTAAGAATTACAGATACGATTAATATTAGCTACAATTAGTTCTCATGTTTATTGTACGAAGAATCTGTCTCCGAATGGTGTATATATCAGTATAATAATTAAAAAGGCGAATCATTGAATCTTATAGTATACGAAGCATACAAGCCAATTAAGATCTACAGATACTCTTTATATGGGCTATAATTGGTGCTCATATTTATTGTACGGAGAATCTGTCTGATGTCGTCGAACGTCGAGTACAGATTACAGAAACATATAGCAGCAAAATATTTTACGTGTGTGTGGCATCTGATATCACGAACACTACAGTGTGTACAAGTGTACATATTGCTTAGTGTATTTCATTTCGATCATCTTTGATATCTGTAAGTATGGTCAGACACGCGAATACGCAGCGTGGTGGTAAGCGTGATGGCAAACATTTTACAAATGCAAACAAGAATAATAAGAACGTTATCACAACGCGAACAAAAGTGATACTAAACAATCGCAACAAACGGACCGCTGGTAAGATTGCAAAAGCTTCGACCAAATCGGGAGCAAACCCTTCCGGTGATAGTGTGTGGAACCGTATCCACCTCACACCCGAATCTATAGAACAACTGGGAGATACAACCAAAGCTCTTGCCTTATTGAATCGCTCGGTCTCATTAGCAGTGACTACAAAGACTACGACGACTGGAGGTAAAAACACCGGTTATAGTATACTCGCAAAGGAGCACCAGGAAGTAAGCCGTGTCGGAGGTGATCCTTCTTGGATTGATCCACTAATGATGGATCTTGCCCAGGCTATCTGTATCTCTGAGTCATTTAAGGGGAAGGCTAACAAGCCGCCGATGCTGGAACGCCGTGTGAAGGAATTGTATGGACAGGCACGTGCTAGAAAGTACACAGGCATCGAGGACAAGGTAACGATGTATAAAACGCTCTACTTAATGCGGCAACAGACTAAGTCCAGAGAACACGAGAAGTGTCTGAGTAGATTGCTTCACTGGGAGAAGATGACTGTCAACGAATTTTTTCAATACATGGAACCAGAATTTATGATTGCCAGGGAGACGGTGGATTATATCAGGGCTTGTCATGTGGCCGATCGCGACAACTACAAACGCTGGGAGGCAATACGCCGAGGGGCACAATAGGTTATTTCTTATCAATGCTGCCTGCCCTCGGATACTTACTATACAGCCTGTGACTGAGTTTATCTTTGAACGTTCGGGGACATCTGAACTTGACTAGCGCATATAAAGTTGGAGTCTCTCTTATCTGAAACTTTATATGTAATACATAAAAACTGATTCAGTGAGATGTATACACAGAAGCTGAGAAAGGTCTTCCTTGGATGCAGCGACTCGTATGTCATCACTAAGACACACACATTCCATTTAGCGTCTTTTGGGATGAAGTACTGACGGCACTCGCTTTGTCATGCCTCTCTAAAGTGTACAGACCGAATCGTGCAATCGACTTTCGATCGTAGAAACACCAGTTCGAATCATAGCCATTGTGTCTTCTTACGAATCCTACAGGACGCTTAGATAAGCACTCGTGTGTCGAGTGCACAATGTTATCGACGGTGGATAATCAGACAACGTTCGCGTTTGAGTACTGTCTCCAAAAGAATACATCGCAATATATTGGCTTGCGCAGTGGTGGTCATTTTGGTAAAACTATTATCAAGCGTCATCAATCACCATCTAATGTGGATGAGGTGGGTTTTACACGGGACATAACACTCACTGGACATAACACTGCTGCATATGAGTTCAATTGACCGTTAGAGCTTTACCATCGGGTGCCGTAGACATGACCTCGTCGAGAAGACAAAGGGTGATACAAGTCGACACTGTGTCGTTGTCTTGTATTGGTCGAGGAATTATACCTTGTATCGGTGACTGGGCGTATCTGAAGGCTAGCGCTAATGAAGTCTGAAATGCAATTCATCGGTGTGTGTATATGGTTATATCTTGACGTTTTTATTAATTTTATCATATATGCGCTGTTCCTCCATGTTGGAAAATAGTAGTATTGGTACACGCTGTTCAGTCCCTCTTGCTCGGTTTTATACGTTTGTTGTGTGTACTTTTTGAAATAGTGAAGTCGTTCACATAGTTGCTTCAAAATTCACATGCCCGATTGCCTGTGTGCTTTACGATTTTCTGTTAAGTACTAAAATACGTCTGCCGATCTTCAAATTTATCTATTTCATTGCTAAATAGGGGAGGGCGATGTACACGTAGTCAATTATCCAAGTAGTAGGATGCCGATTGTAAATTGTGCACAGATTATAGTAGAAAGTTGTGATATCTGTATTCACAATGTTACCAGTGAAACTGCAAAATATCGACAAATTGTCGATATCTTTCTAAACGAACTCAGGTCCCATGTAAATTATGTAGATGTGCTAAACGCTGATTCATTCACGACGGTGCTCAGTTAGAAATCACGCTAAGAAAAGCAGATCTTGACGCATGAGTGACTCCTCGTCCACGGCATGTATCTCTGCGTTCTTCTCACTATATCGTCCAAATTAATATTGTTTGAATGTTTGTATGTATATGTATATACTTGTATACATGTTGCAAGACTAGCAAGCGGGAATACATTATGTACCAAACTTGTTCCGTATGCAACGATGTGCTCTTACATATATATAGATATATATATGTATATATATATATGTGTGTGTGTGTGTGTGTGTGTGTGTATGTATATATGTATATGTATATGTATATATATATATATATATATATATATATATGTATATCTATATAGATGTATATATATATATATATATATATATATATAATATATATATATATATATATAATATATATATATATATGCATTGACACTAAAAACAACTGGAAAGGAAACTTCCACACGGAAATGCAGACTTGCAAGCATAAAAGCAAATACAGCTCTTCGAAATAGCTGTTTTAGAAAACACCATTCATAGTGAAGTCGTTCACACAATCAATTGCTTCGAAATTCACATGCACGATTGTCTGTGTGCTTCACGATTTTCTGTTCAGTACTAAAATATGTCTGCCGATCTTTAAATTTATCTATTTCTTTGCTTAAAAGGGAAGGCATATACATGTTAAATCAAGGAGGGCATATACATGTAGGTGAGTATTGAAGTAGTAGGATCCCGATTGTATATTGTGCAAAGTATATGGTAGCAAGTTGCGATTTATGTACTCGCAATGTTACCAATGAAACTACCAAATATCGACAAATTGTCGATGACTTTCTAAACGAACTCAGGTACCATGCAAATTATGTAGATAGGCATAAGGATGATCCATGCACAACGGTGCTCAGTAAGAAATAGCGCTAAGAAAATCAGATCTTGACACATGAGTGACTCCTAATCCATGGCAACTATCGCTGCGTTCTTCGCACAATATCGTCCAGACAGGTATGTATATTCAGTATATACCTGCACTTGAGTGCACAAACCGGACTAGCAAGCAAGAATACAATATGTACCACACTTGCTCTGTACGCAACGATACGCTCCAACATATATGTATATTGACACTAAAGGTACAGTTTAAAACAAACGGAAAGGAAACATTAACACTGAGACGCAGAAATGTAGACGTGCAAGCACAAAAGCACATACAGTTCTGTAGAATACGCTGTTTTAGATAAAAACATAATACATACGTACATTTACTAATATTTGGTATACGAAAGATGGTTTTTTATGCTTTTTGTACTGTAACTCAACCGTAAGCTACTTGCCAATGCTACATGCAAGTTCAAATTATTTCTTGCATTCGATTACAACCGCAAACTATGATATACATGTATTCATGAGCGAACTTACATGACGTCTTCAAATGATAGGATATCAAGAGCATAATACTGTGTTTTTTATATATAGGATATGTGAAATCAATAGTTACATCATTGTGTACATGCATCACTAAATATTCATATGCAAGTGTACAGTCTATCGATGCGATAGGTCGTCACGAAACTATGCAAGCATATATCAGTTTCAGTCATGTTGTATGCATATGACTCCATTTGATTTGAGTGTTTGCTTATTCTATGTATACATACTCTGTTTGTATAATGCTACAAGAAATGGTATCGATGTCGGAAACACTCATTCGATCATGCATATTCTATGCAAACATATACCAGTTTCAGTCATGTTGCATGTATATTACTTCATTTGAATTGAGTGTTTGCTGATTCTATGTATATGTACTCTATTTGTATGTTGCTACAACAAATTGTATCGATGTCGGAAACACTTATTCGATCATGCATATTGTCCAGAAACCCAATTTACAAACAACCCGAATACTACAGCGCTTGTATTTATTACTTCAAAACTAGATACCACCAGATAAGCAAACGATAAATTTTTAGGTACAATTAAGATTTAGGGGTTCTCACACCCATAGTCGAGCGTCAATACGCACGTGCTTATTACCAGAAGCTGTGTGCACCCTGAATGAAACGGATCGACACACCGAGAATCCAAAGCGCCACCAGGCAAGGCACTAGGATTTATCGAATATGGGTTCGAGAACATAGCTCTGATGCGATTTAATAGAGCCTTATCTTCTCCTTCAACAAACCGAAAGCATTGAAATTATTTACTCAGGTATCGCGGACACCTTGCAGACTCGTCTTCTTGGACGTTTATATTCAGTACACCGGGTCTCAAGCTCGAATCGTTTCAAGACTACTTCTATATCGTCATCAGCAACCGGCGACAGTATTATAGCTGCACTGCATTAGCGAGGTTTCAGATGCAATGCGAGACTCATCGTTAACTTGGGCACGTGTTAACGGTTGTGATTTAGTTGACACATTCGCGACTCCTACCCGGCCCACTGCTGCGACTGTTGACCGTGAAGCAATTGGGCTTACTGCCTTGGAAGCTCGTTGAGTTACACTAGTTATAGTCATTTTAGTATGTGCTGCTGTTGATCAAATTATGAGTTTCTGTGAATCTAGGAAATAGCATTATATAGTTGTTGCAGACCGCTTCCAATCTTCGACACATGCAAATAGAACTCAAAACATTCGTCAAAATCAGTAAAGTTTCTAATCAGATCACATCATTAGTCATCAATGATCGCACACCAATAGCCATTATTTTTGGTTCCTCACAACCTTTCTCGCCAATATCACATTTGCGCAAATACTGGCAATCTACAGATACCTGTTGATACCAATCGTACCATTCGAAGCAATGGCGGATTGGTGGTGGAGTCACTGGAGTGTGTGTAAGGGGGAGGGGGGAGGTAGCGTGGATTCGTAGGCGTTATACACTTACACAGTTCACCGAACAGTCCGTCCTATCGTCTTGTAGTCTGTAGATGATGATGTTTTTATTGTTTCTCGTGCTGTAAAATCACATACTCCCCACTCATCACGCGTCCACACACCTTTCACCAGTACATCACAGCCCACACTGCGTACAATCACTTGTTGACTGATGAGTCTGACTCTCGCTTACGGAGTACATACTACAAACTAAATTACCTAATTAGTAATTGGCTACAACCTCTCTATTTCTCAGACTTACATAGAGAGAGAGAGAATACCGGAGTCAGGAGTGCGCACTTATACATTTCTAGAAGCAGGCCTTCGACCACTCAGAACCAGCCTTGGACTCGGTGGCAATTAAGAGTAAATTCGGTACCGCGAGAATCCATTTCGAGGGAAAACGCCGTGGATCGGAATCGGAGCGATCTGGTGTAGAATGACTGGATGAGACCATGACTCCGATGAGGGCACGAGGCTGATAGTTTGACAATATATTATTTATAACTCTTTTTTTTAAAGAGTGTAGAAAGTTGGTGCGACAGCTTTTTTTTTATTTTTTATTGCGGTCAGCGACTCCGAGACTGTCAAGTGTGAGTCAGCCTATACTCTATAGCCCTATACTGGCCTATAGCCCTATAGAGGCCTATAGCCCTATACCCTATAGCCTTCTACATAGAATGTTATGGCCCTTATGGGTCAGACTCAGCGGCTCAGCGCCCGACTGCGCGGTATGTATCTCACTATATATCCCTTTGCTGGGAGATATCACCACTTAGTGAATCACCAGTCCTCAGAATGGAACGGATTCCGCTCCATTTCAAATTTCTGGCTCAAATGTGATTTTTAAAATGGAGCGGAATCCGCCTCATTGTGCATACCCAGCCTTCGACCAAGATATAGTCGATAAACTAATAAAAATATGCCCAATTTGACAGCGGAATGGATTCTACGCGCAATTTTGGGTCGGTCGAGAGTTTGACCCAATCATAATTTTCACAACCCCACATAAATAAATACTTGGAACACTGATGACAGAAGTTGTGGATGATAATGGCAGTGCGAACACACACATTTAGCCTACTACTAGCCTTTCATTATACACGTACTGTACGAGTAGACATATAGCTGCAGCCGTTGAATACACGAGCAGGGTGAGGTGATAAACCTGTCAGGTTACTAAAGAATGTACACTGCCAATGCATCACACAGAAGGTATGCATGCTACATGCCATTCAAACACACACATACACATACACTACTAGCTAGCCTATTGTTATACACGACACGTACTGTACAAATACACACAGAGCTGCAGCCTTCAAATACACTCGCAGGGTGATATGATAGATCTGTCGGGTCCAAAGAGTGTACAACATACCATTGCATCGCACAGAAGTTGTGCATGTGTGCTACATGCTGCATTCAAACACACACATAACACACATACACTACGAGCTTATCACTATCATTATGAACGTACAGTACGAGTAAGACCCGAGTTGCAGCCTTCGGCATTGCATCACACAGAAGTTGTGCATGCAACATGCCATTACACATACACTACTAGTTAGCCGGTTATTATACACGTACTGTACGAGTACACGCCACATAGCTGCAGTCTTCAAATACACTCGCAGGGTGAGATGATAGATCTTGTGTAGGGTCCAAAGAGTGTACAACGTACCATTGTATCACACAAAAGTTGTGCATGTGTGCTACATGCCATTCAAACACACATAACACACATATACTACAAGCCTATCATTATACAAGTACAGTACCAGAGTATATCCCGAGCTGCAGTCTTCAGATACACACGCATGGTGAGGTGATACATAGATATTATCTCAAATAGCCGGAATAGAGTTTGACGCGCCCTGGCGACTTTATAAGGCTTGTCTTTTTTTTAAAGTTCTAAGGGCGCAGGGCGCTAGGCCCAATAAACTAAGCCCTGCTACACGAAAACGGGAAACCCTGTATGCTCTCTATCGCGCGCGATGTACATGTTTAATAAAAGCAAAAATCAACACTTCAATATTCCAAATTCGACAATAGTTCGGTACAAAGAACTGTATATCAACAGCCGACAGCAGTCGAAATGTCACGCATAAAAGCTCACATAGAAAATCACGGTTATGGTTAGGACATAAAGTCCACATGACCAAAATTGTACATATTACTTCTCTGAATGAGGCGTTGTATTTGAGCTAATAGGTTACGGGCCGTTCAATTCGACCAGATAAGATATCTAACTACTCATTCGATTGTAAAATACGACCCTATACATCCAGCTGCTGCACAATTTGGACTGTTGTTTTACGCACAACATATGAAAAGATCACATCAAATCCATGTACTCCCCAACCTTGTTCTCAAAGTATTCATTCTTCCTAAAGAATTTGACTTTATAAGACATCTTCTTCAATTCGGCGAGACAAGACTGACCAAGTTGTCCGTGTAGACTACAGCAACATCAAGAATTAAATAGCACACCTACTTAACCTCTCTCTGGCGAGCGTTTAGACTCACTCAACACCCAATCGATTCAGATAGCTCAAGTTTCGGTATGCCTTGTCATCTCCTGCACTAGCTGTGATCACATCTGCAAATGTAAAAAGATTACCACACTTCATAGGCAGACGCTCCTCGATACAAACAACATGAAGTATTTACACAATAGTATAGACGCAAATCTTTAGCTCGACCTGTAAAAAAATAGATGTCACAAAAGTTCACCTAAGTTTCATCAAGGTGTACACAAAGTTGCATAACTTTGAGAAAAATCAGCACTAGATAACTGATACGCAATCTTCAAGGAGATCTCGATGTTCTTACATCCACTTACACTTCAGGATGTAACACTGGAGCAGATTGGTCTTTTTATGAGCTACAAAGAGCTTTACCTAAATCGACTGCAAAAAAATATGGAATGACCGCTACCGCTACAAAACCCCCGGTCTTTCTGTCAACAACAGAGTGTCCTCAGTACCAGGACATATACAAACGTGTATAGCGTTTACTGGTTGACAGAACTTCGGAATGCAACTGAATTCAACCAGTGTGGCTAAGGTAGATCAACTCGAGCACTACGATATACTCCATTGGTGCAATGGCCCCTGTAAAGTCAATAGTGGCTCAGGCATCGACGCAGATGTGCAAAGTACCGTTGTTGTCTTTGCGACTGACTCAAATAGAAAGCTCCGCCTTAATTCGGTCTAAAACAACTACACTATCTACAAAGACACCTCATATGTTTTGTTTTATTCATGTCTGCGTGTGTGGCCCCATGACCATGTGAACTTGTGCACAATATGGCCACGAACAATACCTTTGTGTCTGCTGATTCCCTTTTCAAAATCATAATCTATCGTGACTCCGGTGATAAATATAACAGTTCAGGAGAACTGATAGATTGGTATGTACAACGATACAAGGATTCATCTAAGAGTTGCTGCCGAGATTGCTGATCATTGTGATCTACACTGCAATCATCAAGGTTGAAAGCTTGCTACTACTACAAAGCTTCCGCTAACAGTTTTCGACCGCATCACGAATGCGATACTCTTGAAAACGGAGGGTGTTGACCGTAAATGTCGATCGTTGCCTCAATGCTGTGTACTCTTTTCCTTGGATAACGACACCTTTTATATGAATTGTTTGTATCAGATGCTACCGATGTCATCTAGCGTTGCCTTTAAACCTGAACTGATGCAACCGGCGTATCAGCGACTTTATGATTACTTGTTTTGACAAGCTCAAACGCGTCTTTCTTCTCGCCTCGCATCGTCATGTAGATAGTGTGTGTTTAAACAAATCTGACGGTTGTCTAAACCGAGTAACGCTTAGTAACGCGTTAAGCCGGAAATTGAGGATCAATATAGGATCAATGTATGGCATATGCATAGGGAACGCAATCCTTATGATTCTCATGCAAGGAGATCGTGGGGGCCGTGGCGGTGGTGCTGTGACAGCGCTGCTGACCGTACTGACGATGAACGAGGCCGGAATCTTCGTGGTCAGTTGTATCGTAAAGAAAATCAGCCAACGCGTAAGATAACGACGATCAGTCTCTCCAGGCTAAACCATATAATACTCGTCAGGTTCAGTCAAAGGCTCAGACGTCGGTGACTTGGAATAAACGCACCAACCGCTCTTTGTCCCTCGCGACAATAAGCGTTTTTTGCTTGTGTCGTACCCCGCGCCTTATTACAACATCCAAGATTCCAAGCGGAATATATCTGGCATGTATTTCCATGAGACTACAGGGCACTACGCTAGTAAACGACCACAAACCTTCAAGTATTTTTTGCGGGAACCTTCGAGTCTATAAATGCCCCCTTGTAAATGTGAAACCATGCGTATCCAAGTGTTACTGCTCCATTACATTCTTCCAAAATATTATGCTTTGCTGACATCTAGTCAATAATATTTGATGCGAAAGATTGTTTGGAACCTGGTTGTCAATTGAACCCATCTATACCTCTACGTTCGGCGGTATAAATAGTAATAACTCCAGCTGCACAACACGTGACAACAAACTTGTGGTGTTCTCTCTTGTATTTATACCTTACCATCACCTACGTACTCTCCCCTAGTTTAAAAAGGACACAAGAGTACCCGTTATCTCTTTCTCTCCACTATATATGACAGAAGATTAATCCAATCTCAACCTCTCTACTATCATCTCTTTACATATGTACACACAAACATCTCCTTCTAAATATGATATAGGATATAGTCTTCTATCTCTATCTCTCTACTATCTCTCTACACATATCTCCCCATTAAAATAGTTATCTCCCACTTTAGTAGCCATCACAAGCTGGATGTATCACACCATATATTGTCTCTACCACCTAGAGTATAGACTGTACTAGACTACCACCCTATACTACACCATACTAGGCTCCCCTGGTGCACTACATCTATACTCCTCTATATTTACACCTACTAGTAGATAAATGTGTGTACTCTACATTATATCTCATGTAGCATATACATAATACATCATATATAGCTATTACAGCTATAGATATCTATCTACTGTTCTGTATTGTAGTGTAGTGTAGTGTTGTACTGTATAGACTCATAGTCTCAATAGGCTGTGTACTAGCCAATAGGGGATACTCATTACCCCTCACTATAGTCTACCCACAGATACAGCTACACACAGTCACATATATCTAGAGGATATCTACATAGATATTACTCTGTTGATATATACTATATCCATATATACATGTGACAGCCTATATACCTCTCTATCTACACTATGCTACTATGACACACTGCTTCCCTGGTGTATGTCCTAACCATATATTCTCCCGGCACTAGGTATATCCAAATCTTCCCTAGAATATAGCTAAATCTCTCCACTCAGGTATTTTCACATTTCCCGATGCTAGAGAAAATCTTGTTTCACAAACAAATTTAGCAGTTGTGCCATGACACTTCTGACTGAACTCAGTATTTACTCGGTTTTGACCACAGCAATCATGTAAATATTCTACCGGAAGGATCGCTGGTTTTTTACGACCTGGAGGAGTATAATTGGTCTGAGATTGACCACGCTGTATTGCTCCTTGAAAAAGCCCCAGCACAGGATACGTATCTGAAAGTCCTCTTCAACTCTATTTGTTACAATGAAAACCATCGTAACTATATGAAGGGCATCGAAGTCAACGTCAAGGTCACCCCTGATGCTATCTCTGAGAGGATCATATGCAAACAGAAAAATCATCCCCAGTATAAACCGTGGCAGGAACAAATCAGACCACGGGATGAGAAAGGCGGCATTATTTAACGTGACATCTACTATAGCCCGTGGATGTCAGCCGTGTTGGCTCGTGAAAATCCGCCTGTGTGTGTGGAGCCTAAAACATTCAAGAATGTCCGAACTACAAGGAAATAATGCAACCGTTATAGTGAATCCATACTCTATGGCAGCGGAGCAAGCATACCTTGATCACATCCGCCAAAGAGACAACGTTTCAACAAAGAACATGGCCTGTTCATTTAGTCAGCTGAAATACTAGGAGCGATCCTCGATGACCTTCAAAGGCACGGTCTGACGTCCATATTAATAGCAGGCATTTTAGGGGTCAAGATAGTGACTTACGCACTTCAAGAGGTCATAAATCTGAACTTTAGGACGCTTCAGGATATTCTCAAACAACTTGTAGATGATGGCTGTTTGACCTACTGAGGTCGCCTCATTTTAGACACTGTACCAGTGTTCATATACTATGAATTTATCTACCTGGAGGAAGGTATTCGCTTTACATCGAAGTGGCAGCTGGCGCTACTCCGTGAAGCGGTCAAGATTTACTACGGTTGAGAAACACTGAACAACTACGTCAGATTTTACAGCAAGATATCCTCTTTGATTTATAGAAGTCATTACAAATAGCTCACTCTCGAGAGCTAATATGTTACTTTAATTACTCCCGAGAGTTGATTTAATACTTAACCGGCTTCCGAGAGCAGATTAAGTTTCTCAACTGCAACTCCCGAGAGTGGATTAAGTCTGCCAACCGCAACATTTTGAAAATAGCTACGGTTCTATGTGAGTCACAACCTATGCGGAAAACATCATGTGATCAACGTGAGATTTAGTATCAGGGAAGTCGAAATAGAATAGCATCGAAGTGTTAAAGTGGTCTGCAGAAATTTTCTCCTACCGACCATATGAGTCCCTACCCTGGCCAGCCCAAGTGACTGGGCACTAGCACATACAACTTAAGTATCAAAACAAAGATAAGGTCACAAATAAATACATATATCTGCACTTTGAGTCTACTGTATTGCACTCTAACAGATCCGATCAAGTTTACAGCACACAAGTGGCTTACTCGGTTACCTCCAATGGTCACCCCGGAGCCACT
>NW_014039861.1:27967-30268 GCF_001186125.1 Sphaeroforma arctica JP610 | reverse complement strand
ATTCATTGTCGCTTCACCCTATGGTCACCACATAGCCTGTGCGGACAGCCTACTGTTGAATCCAGCTTGGTTTGCACTACTGTTAAAAAATTGTTGCTCCAGAACTGGACCTTCATGCCATCAAGTTTGCACCACACGAGTGGCTTACTCGGTTAACTCCAATGGTCACCCCGGAGCCACTCATTGTCGCTTCACCGTATGGTCATCACATAGCCTGTGCGGACAGCCTACTGCTGAATCCAGCTTGGTTTGCATTACTGTTAAAAAAATGTGGCTCCAGAACTGGGCCTTCACGCCAGTAAGGTATCTATCAACATATTGCGTTACCGATGAGGGTACGGCCGGCAAACAAGCGGAAGATGTGAATCTGACAAACATTCTCCTGCCGTATTGGACTGCGTACCGATAGATGTGCATCTTCTTTCAGTATCTTGAGCCCTTGGTGATTCACCATGCTCATAATACGTTGTTTAATAACCTAAATCGTACTAGGCTTTCTTTTTTGGCACTATAAATTCACCGGCTTGGTATCCAAGAAAAGTGGTCTATAACACTGCGTTTTGGCGTCAGTGGGATACTGCTCACTCACCAACTGGTGCACGCAGCCCAGTCCCTTCTACTGCCTTGCAAGTGATGGTTTTGACTCGTTGCCAAACATCAGAGGCTTCTTCTTATGGCCTCCAGGACTCTTCTACGAGTAATTAGATAAGTACATCATTTGAAATTGAAGAAAAGCACAAATGCCGTTGGGCTGCACCAACTCCACCATTTCCGAAGACTATAACAGTCGCGGCTCCTGACAAGCAGCAAATGCGTAAGCCCTCGAGCGACTCCACGACTCTATCATCACATGTGGCACATGATTCTGAACCACCTGCTGAACGTTTAAAGACTGCAACTGGTACTTCGTCTACCAAAGAGGAAATTATTTCTAGACGACTTCAGACTTTGTCACATGGCATGGTTCCGCATAATACTCTGCCTGCACCTGGTAGCAATGCTATTAAGTCTAATGACTATTACATTGCCCAACGCGCCTACATCCCTGATCTTAGCCAGGAAAGAATCTGATGAAGAGCTTCTTGAAGGTACACACATGCCTGCACCACTAGTTGAACCTCCGCCACACTTAAATATAGTTACATCTGACTGCTCTATGGCCGACGGTCCACCGACCCACTCGGTCACGAGTTACTCGCAGCTACTTCTTCTAGACCCTATCAAATATATCACTTTATACCGAAAGACCAACCTACTTTCGCTGTTGTGATAAAATATTAAATCGTCCCAAGCAGCCAATTACCACTCTTTCTGGCCCATCGTTAGAAGATATCGTAGTTGAACTCGCTACGGCCGAGTATGCAGTTCACAACTTCTGAGTTTACTTCCACTCAAAGGTACCATTGATCTGATAAGACCGTGGCCACCTCCACTTGCGCGAATGCTACATGAACTTTTCGAGTAGTTCTTTTCGGGGGGAATTTTAACTACCTTCCCTGGCTGTATGGTCAGGGCCGAATATGGGTATGCTAATCCAGCCTAATTGTGATACTTATTTGGGCGCCATCCGTCATTTAGCTTACAAAGTGATGCCAATTACATCTCATTGCTACAAGTTTGTATTGTAAAATATCGACAAATACGGAAGGTAAGTTTATTGCACTCCTTCTGCAATTTTAAGACGCTATACAGATTCTCAAGAATCAACCAGGGCAATGAAGACTCTTCCTTCAAATGTAAGCAGTTTATAGACTGATGCATATCTGAGGGTATCAACTACTACAGTTGGTTGACATGTACAGTCTCGTTGCTACAAGTCTGTTCTGTTTTGTATCGACGAATACGGAAGGCAAGTTTATTGGCTCCTTTCGGCAACGATAAGGCGCGATACAGATTCTCAAGAATCAACCAGGACAATGGGCAATGACAGATAAATACTTTTCGGAAAAAGATTCTACCTTCAAATGTAAGCAGCTTATAGACTGGTTCGCATCTGAGGGTATCAACTACCACTACTCCACGGCTGAGAGCATCGAAGATCGGGTCAGTAGAGAAGCTGGTTAACACGTAGCTTGATTGGGTGGTGCGCAAAGATTTTCTGCAGACTTGGGATCTTTATACCTGAACATTTGCCAGCAATATGAATTCACGTGTTAACACTGTCACGAATATCTCACCCTTGGAAAGCGTAATCGCAAAACTTAAGCTTCTTAAGCTAACCAGGCGAACAGAAACCGATATGGTGCTGCTCTGTTTTCTGACGGCCGTAAGGAAGCTTACCAGAAGAAACTTTCCCACTCT
>NW_014039861.1:7116-10253 GCF_001186125.1 Sphaeroforma arctica JP610 | reverse complement strand
GTTCCTGATGTTAATAGATCACCATTTGGTTTAGTTTGTATTTTATTTTGCATTGTATCACCCGGTTGCTTCAGGGCGTGTTGTTCATGATGTTAATAGATTACCATTTGGTTTAGTTTGTATTTTATAATGCATTGTATCACCCTGTTGCTTCAGGGCGTGTTGTTCCAGATGGTGCTTATTTCTGTTTGCCTATCCACTAACCTCATTCTACGGTTTCCTTGTGCGGTGTGTCGCACCCACTACTAAACAACTAAACCACTACATTATTCAAACACTACATTACTGAACCACGACGCTACTACACTACTATATGACTACACCACTACACCACTAAACCACTACACCAATACATTGCTAAGCCACTGCACCACAAGTGTTATCTATTCCAATGCATATTGCCACTACTACCCTCATCCGTGTACCATCTCTCCGTTGCGGGGGGTCCGGCAGTGAAACAGTACGACGAATCAAGGGACCAAGGACGCAAGTGCTCCGTCACCATACCTCTGTTTGAGGGTGTGCAAGACTCGAATCCTTGGGAGACGTATCAACCCAATCAGGTATGTCTACTGCCCTGTACGCTGCGAAGTGGCGGTTCTATACACGGTCAAGTGGTGGTTGTGTACACAGTTTTATCAGAGCCGTGTATACTCGCGTCACTGCATGTTCTCTGTATGTGTGTGCATGACCTCTCACTGCATGTCCTATGTATATACGTCCATGGCATCCCACCATGACTATCTTCCACCTACATCTATCGACCCCTGTATCTCTCTATGTCCCCTCTCTAGTCTACGCACAGATACTACCCTCTTACCCTATATACACTGTACACTACACGGTCCCCTCGATGGACACCTGTTGTATCTAGCATATACACCTGTTGTATCCAGCATATACACCTGTTGTATCTAGCATATACACCTGTTGTATCTAGCATATACACCTGTTGTATCTAGCATATAAGCCGGTTGTATCTAGCATATACGCCTGTTGTATCTAGCATATACACCTGTTGTATCTAGCATATACATCGGTTGTATCTAGCATATACACATCGCCTGTCATGTACATGTCAGGTTGAATGGATGCAACGAGATTGTGAACAGATGGCTGCGTCACTCGGCACGGGTCTCGTACATTAGTTGTTTTAGCTGGTATATGAATACCTTCCTGTCCAATACAGCATGCAATGGCCGCGTCGTATCACTTGTGCTTTTGTGCACACATTTGTGTTGCGTACATTAGCTGTATCGTGCTGTATGTGCATGATTTGATACACACTTTTGTACTGTGTGTGCATGATTCAATACACACTTTTTTACTGTGTGTGCATGATTTAATACACACTTTTGTACTGTGTGTGCATGATTTAATACACACTTTGTGCTGTGTGTGCATGCTGTTATATATACATATGTGTTGTGTACACTGCTTGAATTGTGCTGTGTACGTGCCTTTGCGGTTCATTTTCTCCAGAAGCTAGCTTACTAATCCATCCCCTTCTTCTCCCGCCTTTACTAATGCCTTGAACACTCCAGGCAGCCCATACGCGAACACTGCTGGTAGATAGCACTCACAAGTACAACCACATGACTCCGCTGAGGTACTGTCAGTCGTTCGCATATGCATTGCATAGAGCGTTGATGTCTATCCATCCACGTGTACATATACAATACAGACAAACTGCGACTGATTTCTGCGTTGCTCCGACCACTTCTGCGGGTTTCGTAGTTTGAGTATGCGCGAGGCAGTCTGTTAAGTGTAGTGACCGTTGGGGGTTATCAGCTCACGCATATACGTGTGTAATAGGCAAGCGTAGACGCAGCAAAGCTTAGTACACGTTCATATTCTGTGCAGTGGTCGTTGTACACCACATATCGCTCACCGTTCGTTCATATTCTACTGCGGGGTTGTCTACCTGTGTGTCTGTTATTCTTTGCTGTGTTTTATGATTGGATTCGTCTTCCAGTCTGTGGATTTCATTGGCCGCTGGTCGTCAAGTAGGAACGTCTTCAAGTAGGTATATAACCTGATATACACACTCTGTGCATACATTACACCGGTGTTACAAAGGTCCTCCTTCCCCTGGACTGATGCACCCCCTCCGCCCGTGAGTGTGTTCCGGCGGCTGTGCAAACGGTACTCGTTGCAAATAGGCCTGGCTGAGGTGGTGTCGCTGCGTGTTAAGGAAGGCTATGTGATCACCAACATCACCAAGGCCTCAGAGACCTCACCCAAGACCACGCAGAATGCGAGTGATTCGGGGATTGGTAAGTCGGCTTCCATACAGATGTGTGTGTTGGTGTGTCTGGAGCTAAGCGCTTCTCAAGGCTATGCTGCTAGGTTGTGGGAAGGTTAACGACTTTACACATGTCTCCGCCTACGGGTACTATGGTTATAAGCGCGACATGTAGTGCTGTCTGCCAGCTTACTTGTGTGCACCTGACTTGGCTATGATTTGTCTATTGGTTTAAATTAACCATTCTTCATACGAAGCAGGCCCCATCCTCGTGATATATTAAGGGGTGGTATGGAGCACACGGAGGTAGGCATGCTAACTGTTTACATCGCCCCCCCCCCCCTTGTCCTTATAGTTGTATTCACCCTATCTTTTGCCTCCATGCACAAACCCGCCTATAACCCACCCCATTCGTTCACAGACACGGACACCAAGAGCAAGACAGAGCCTCACCCCCCCATCACGGTCGTGTGCTCGTTGGCATGGAAACAGTTCTGCAACATCGAATACCACATCACCGGACAACGGCCGCTGCACACCCACAGCTCGTCACAGATCGACACTCCCACTGCCACAGCCCCCTCCACGGATGGCATATACTCACAGACGAGCTTCAGCTCTCATGCTGGTTCTGAGACGCCCAACACGGGCGCCCATGTACCCACAAGTACAAGCACACCCACAAGCAGAAGCACAGGCACACACACAAGCACACGCACAGGCATAGGTACAGATGCGCATACATCTCCCGATGCGTCTGAGCACTCACGAGAGAGCACGCATGAGGATAGTGTTGGGAACACGCAGGCGCGGGTTTCCAACGATGGTCCCGTGGAAGGATTGGGTAGCGAGGCACAGGCGACGGAGGATAAGGTATGTAAGGAACTATATA
>NW_014039861.1:0-2169 GCF_001186125.1 Sphaeroforma arctica JP610 | reverse complement strand
GTTGGTTTTTATTGTGTGGATTGGTTGTATGTTTTGTGGGTTGGTTGTATGTTGTGTGGGTTTGTTGTATGTTGTGTGGGTTTGTTGTATGTTGCGTGGGCTGGTTGCATGTTGTTTGGGTTGGTTGTCTGTTGTGTGAGTTGGTTGTGTGCTGTGTGGGTTGATTGTATGTTGTGTAGGGTGGTGGTATGTTGTGTGGGTTGTCTGTGTTCTGTGTGGCTGATAGATGTTTCCATAGCCAGTTGCTTTGTATGGTACCGGTGCTGCTGCTACTGTGTTATGATTGTTTCTTGTATCCCGTTGTTCTCCAAGGTATCTAGTGCGGTTGCTACGGCGGGAGTGGTAAGTGTTCTAGTAGAGTGCCAGTGGTAGTTGTTTGTGACGATAGTAGAGTGCCAGTGGGAGTTGTTTGTGACGATGGAGGTGTGCGTAGAGAAGATTAAGAGGCTATGGACACTCACACGTAGGGTGTATGTTCTGTATAGTGTGTGTGATTGGGTGTGACCCCGAGTTGATACAGAAGTGATCTCCGGGCTTGCATAGTGTAGTTGCGCATATCTCCATATCAGGTGGTATCACAAATATCTGCAATTCCTGATTATTTCGTTCGTGATCCTGGTCACTGGCACATAGAGGCAATGGCGCAGCCACAACACACTCGGAGAGAAAGGACAGGGCACTATTCCCCGGATGCGTAGAAGTATTTTCAGATATCCATGAGCTCGCTTACTTGTCACAGACAGTGGACCACCCCAACAGTAACACGCATGCCTCGGAGAACACTTGTCACGGCTGTGAGTGTACAGTTTCATATGTTACATATAGGCACGCCACAGCAGCGGCGTCTGAGGATGCTTCCTTTGAGTACGCTATTGTACCCATACCGTTAACGGCTTTCTATCTCACAACGCGATCCACGGCGGAAGTAGAAATTGTCTTTTCTGCGAACAGTTTATATACCCAAATACATTCGCAACACGTGACCGTATTTATTGAGACGTCCTAAGTGTACGTGTATATATCACCCGAAATATATCTGCAACATGACCCGATCGCTCGACCCAACTTACACCGCAGTCACGGGCACTCACGGGGTAGACTCAGCCACAGCACTGTCCGCATTCGTCTCCCCACATACAAGAGCATTATACGCACAGGTTACGATACCAGGCATTCTCTTATATATATATATATATATATATATGTATATCGCTTGTCTGCTCATCCCTGTCTATACATTTACTCACAACAGAAGATAACAGCGACAGCAGCGCGTATTTGCTAACCGAGGACATTGGCGCCTCTCATACTCCGGTCACTGGTGCGCGTGGCACCAACACGACCACGGCACAATCGGAGATCGAGATAAACCAAGGGTTGGGACACATAGAGGCGGGTTTCTTGGAGTACTGGCGAGCAGTGGTTGCCATAGGAACGGCGTCGTGGGAGCGCTGGTTGGACTGTGACCGGCTGGCGATGACGCTGATACCGGATCACACACCGAATGTGGATAGGTAGGTCGATGTGTTCTATTTATAGATTTGAGTAGATATTCGGGATTTATCTTGTATTTAATGTAGAGGAATCGGTGGTCAATTGACTGGTCAGTCACACCTGGATGGTTGCCAGATTTGGAGAAGGGGGCACAAAATTCGGTTTCTAGATCGTTCTTACCCGGTCCATAGGGTTCTATCATGCCCTCACACGGACCCAAAGCACTGTAGTGCACTGTAGTGCATTGTACCAAGCAGCTCTTACGCACCCCAACTCGTTTTAACACGCACGTACAAGCGGATAGCAGCGGTAGGATACAGGTGTCTACAGAGTTATGATGCATCCATGGTACGGATCACGTTGATGGGTTGTCTATAAATAGATCGCATGTGCCAACCCACTGTGCCTCTCTCATTGTTTTACCCTACAGGTCTTATGTGCACAAACTGAATCTCAAGCTCACCTACAAAACGGCCACGGCTGTGGTGACCACAGTGGCGACTGAATGGGCGTCCATGGTGCTGATAGAGGGCCACACCTATGTACGGTTCATTGATATCGAGGCTATGACACGCGACGCAACATGCCAAAGGGAGAAGGATGAAGACATTGCATTGGTACGTACTTGTGGTTGTATGAGGGGTTTGTAAGTGTGTAAAACGGAAGTATTATATA
>NW_014039862.1:46052-49663 GCF_001186125.1 Sphaeroforma arctica JP610 | reverse complement strand
AACCGTCACCCTTATGCATAGTTTTTGTACAGCGGCGTAATAAGTGTACAAGTTCTAAACAACATCGCTATATTTTGCTGTACGGCACGTTGATCACACATTAAATAATAATTTCATATACACAGTCCGCATTATTATCACCACAGGAGTATAACTCCACACTCACACTCTCGATTGACGAATCCATAACCGGACTCATGGGAAACACACCTCAAGCATGCAGTTCGCCCAACGAATCTTGACTTGGCCTCGGTATATGAGTGTGTCAGCCAGCCATCTCTTCTGCTCTAGTGGATCGTCAGATATATCCTCCGCAAATAAGCCTGAGGAGAGATGATGGTTATATGGATGTGAGTTATAGGTTAGGTTTCGAACCAAAATGCAGTAACTGAGGCGAACTTGAAAGAACAGTGGTAGCCCGGGGATAAACAACATACTAACGAACGAATGATACACAATGACGAGAAATTTAGAATTAAATACTATATGCGCGCCGATTTAGTTTCCGCTCATACGTGATTGTCTTTGCGACTGAAAGAATACGATGCTAAAGTTGATTTAAAACTGCATATTAAGTTGCAGCATATCACATACGCTGTCCCACGCCCAGACTTGGTGAGAAGAACGAGAGTGTAGATGCTAGGGCCTTTTTAAATCTCGTATTTGCAAGTGGATCAGCCCTGTACAGTAGGCAATGAAAAGTCGACCATAGAAGAAAATCAGCGAAAAAGGAATGATATCATCAAATTGCGACCGTCTTTTCAATCACAAAAAACGCCTCTGCCACACTCCTGCGTCGCCCAGGCTAGCTCAGCAGTATGCACCATAGGCTAATCGGGTGCTGAAGTGGATCAATCGGAACTTCCTACACATGTATGGCTAACAAACCTCAGCATCGGAGACGTCAGAATCAAACCGTTGAATACACTGGGGTACTTTCTTGCGGCTGTGATTAATATACAAGCGCCCATGCCGTGCCCCCAACCAAACAAGGGCAAGCCCGCATGATGCTCTTTGACCGTGTACACATGCTTGAGCACGTCGGCCACAAAGGTCTTGTACAGGTACATATCGGCTCTTTGCCCAGCACTGTGTCCGTGACCTGCATCGCAGCCCAAAAGTAGTCCAGTTTTTGTATATTTAGGTTCTGCGTTTCTGGATGACGTTTGATAATTGTCCCGGCATATCGAGGCATACAACATGAACGATAGTTCTTAGTTCACTGAGAGAGAAGTACAAACACGTGTGTATAATAAAATGTGACTACGCAGTGATGACCCCAGTTACGTACCTTCATGATCTTGAGAGAATACCAAAGTGCCCTGCTTCAAGAATCCTCCAATCACTTGCTCATAGCGTTCACAGTGAGATGAGTGATCGTGGCAGATGAAAAGTAGCGACCTGTAATGATATCCATCTGAATAAGTGATTCAATCCTTTCGGAAAACTTGAAAAAAGTATTGTACAATCTTCACTCAAAGACGACATTTTTTTCATGAAGGCAATATACATGACGTTGGTGCTCGATAAAAATTGTGAATTCTGCAGAGCTTCGTGTGTGCCTACGCGATGTTGATTTTCGGCTCAAATCTAATACAAACGAAGTGCACAATGTTAGCACATAGCTGAACCGATCAAACGCAAAGTACGCGACAAGACATCCACTCTTAAGCCAAATCCATCACATGCCCAAAACTTGGCTGAAAATCATCGCAAACACATCAGGATCAAATCACGAGACTGAACATACCTTCAGAGTACAAGCTGTGTCTTAAGCAGGATGAACTTAACATTAAATTCAAAATAATCTTGCTTGCATAGTATCGGATCACACTACCATATCGCAACACATAAGTACGACATACTGTGCCTAGGTGCGTGTGCAATTATATTCTGAAAAACAGGATTGAATAGATTCACGACGATGCGACGTGTGAGACACCGAGATGTGTGTTATCAATCCCACGCTTGCAATTGGAATGAGAGGTCGATTGCAGTTTAGCTTACTCAGACGAATTACAAACCAAACGTATCATGCACAGGAGCTGTGTAGCGCACGATAGCACAGAATACTGGTGTTACTTAAAAAGTAAATATAGAACGCATGTCACTATGGACATGCGCATGCCAGCAGGATGGGCGAATAGTGGAATCAATATATATGAGGCTGGCTTACTTGGCCATTTGCTGTCACATACATATATCGCGACTCTACCGGGCCATTCGGAAGCTAACACTATGTTATAATTACTACAAGCACCTACATGGCTACGAATAAGAAGTGTTTCACTAGGATCGTCCAAGCAAAAGTCTGAAAATTCGCGCAGAAACATACCTAATTTCTACATCTCTGGGCTCCCAGCGCCTCAGGTAAATGGGCTCCTTCGAGAGAGTGCTCCTCATTGTGCCTTCAAACACTCGGCCGCAGTAGTCAGTCATGTGCGCAGGTATTTCTGCAGCATTGTTATAGCCTTCGTGCACATACATCTGCTCCGCCTCTTCCTCGCCGATTACTCTATTTGCATCATCATCACCTACCGGCACTGTGTCTGCGCTCTCCGTTTCAGATCCGGCTACAGAGGACATCTCCGGAGATTGTGCGGATTCAGATATCTGAACATTCTCGCTTGTGCGCTGTGATTCGCTAGTTAACTCATCGGTGGGTGTTGCTGCACCTTTGAGATCGGCCACTTCGTTGGCACCTTCTTCGGCCACTTCTTTATTTTCTGAGGTGTTGTTGCTGCTCTCCATAGGTTTACTGATTGGTTTGGCTGCCCTCTGCCACCACCACTTGAACTTGAAGCGTTCAGCATCTTCGAGTGGCTCTCCTTCGCCCTTCTTAACCTCTTGCTCAATAACGGATGATTCCTCAATCGCATCCCCACTTGCAATGTGTGGTACGTTATCAGATGTACAACTTTCTGAATCTGCAATTTTAGACCCTGTATCCTTTTTCTCGGAAGGGGGTAGCTCTGTCAAAGGCTTGCGTGTAATAGGCGACTCGAGTGTGTCGGCCTTTTCTACTTGTTTATTGTTGTCAGATGTGTCTCTTTGCCAAAACCATTTGAAACCGGTAGCACTAGATTTTGTCCGCGCTGGAGGCTCCGTCGACTGTATTACATTGTCCATAACAGTATCGATCGTAATATCATCATTTGCACCCACGCTAGCTTTTTGATCGAACGTTTGTGGCGCATTGTCTCCATTTTTCTGTGACAACACGTTGTCTGACATATGAGTTCGCTCACTACCATCGTTCGAGATAGTTTTGGGGCTATCGTCTTCAACCACACCAATTTCGGCGGTTTTCGTTGCATCCATCCTCCACTTCTGATACTGCTATCTACTGCTGATATAGAACGTACATATCAGCGACACAACTTCAAAGCTTATGTAAATAGAATGATAGCCAAAATAAAACAGTAACACATACATCCGATAAAAGAGGTAAACAAACAAAACTGAGAATTTCTCAAATAACTTTTTTTCTCGTAAATAGGCTATTCAATCACAACAGACAGAAGCATGAAATAAAAACTACCTTCTAATATAGAGACTGTGAATAAATACACACGCATATATATATATATACATATATACATATACATATA
>NW_014039862.1:21246-28746 GCF_001186125.1 Sphaeroforma arctica JP610 | reverse complement strand
CCCCTCTGTGCAAGGTGACTCTGAAACTGGATCTCTTCCAGCGGTGAGTACAGTCATCGTTTACATTAGCTGGTCGGCGTAGCTTAGCTGACACATACCCGCAACCGCTCTTGTGCTCTTCCTGAAGAGTTTAATTTTTGTGGTCAACACTCACATAGTGAGTGTGTAGTGATTGTTCGTGCTTGCGTTTTTCGAGCTGAGTGTAATATATGTAAATTCTCTTTGCCCCAATCAGTTTCTCATGCTCGATCAGAGTTGCATCAAGCTGTGTTACCTACCCTCGTACTCATCGCAGACCTGAAAGTAGCCAAGGTACTTGTATTACTACAAACACTTATTATGCTCACTTGCTGCGACAGAGATGAGAATGGCAAGGTCTCGTTCGTCAATCCGGAGATGGGTAGTTCACACGACGCCACCGGGGGCCAGGACAGGTAGTTCAATTGTTGTGTGTCGCAATTGTGAAATCAGCAGGACTTTATATTCATCACATATAATCAGTTGAACTATATATTTATCACTCCTGATCAGTAGATCATTATATTTGTCACTATTCATAGTATAACTATATGTTTATCACTATCAATCAGTAGCGCCATATATACATCACTAATAGAGCTATATATTTATCACTATCAATCAGTAGAACTATAATATATATTTGTCACTATTACTCGGTAGACCTATATAGTCATCCATATCAATCAGTAGGGCCATATATTAATCGCTATAAATCAGTAAAAAAAATATGTCACTATGAATCAGTAGAGTTATACTATATATTTATCACTATAAATCAGTAGAACTAAAATATATTTGCCACTATTAATCGGCAGAACTAAATATTTCCTGTAGTGATTAGTATTATATATTTGTCAGCTCAGGCGTATCCCTATGAAGTGAATGTCCGTCAGTCCTTATTCTTGAATTTTTGCTTCATTTCTTTTTAGGTGAAATGTTTTTAGAAATGTTCTTACCGTGAGGTAGTTCATGAAGTCACCTGGTCGTGCTGTCCGCACTTGGTGTGAAGAATTATCAATCAATTCTTGTGTGTATGCTGACAGCCTTCTATGGGTTTTTAATGGCTTCTAGCTCAATTTGTCTGTCTCTCAATATCAGTGCTTAATACATGAACATAGAGCTAACGTGCACACTGATGTTATATTTTGGCAAGGCCTGTGTGTTTCAGCAATGGCATTCTTGAATACGTATACCTATGCTGGAAGTAATGGAATCTAAGCGATCTATAACAAACATTTCAGACCAAGTTATTTGATGCAATATCATACAGAACTCACCGCATGACATCGGCTAGCAGCACCGACAACAGTAAGAAACTATGGGCCAAGGGTCAGCGTGACACGGATGACGATGGATTCACTAGCCAGCGCAGAACCAAGTATGCCTCGAATGACGCGGATACCAAAGATGATGGCGCCCGAGAACTTAAACCGTTCTTTGGTGAACAGGTGTGTGCAATTACTCGCGTAGCTGAATGTGGAAACGGTGGGGATGGTCTACATACTATACCTGACTACCATCACCCGGAAACAGTGCAAGTACCATGATCACTCTCTAGGCATATGCGACAAATGAATACGGTTGATTCTCCAACCAAAGGCATTTAAGTGAGCTGGCGTTACGTGAGGTATATATGAGACGGAAACTTAAATCAACGCATGTGTGTGTGTTTTTTAAGTTTTGTAGTCTGTTGGCTTAGCTAAGGATTTCAAACCGGCTCAAACATTGTGAAATATTTCTTATGAACCTGAATGTGGTCGTATTATTCTCAGAAAGCGAGAGGACGCGGCAGTCACATAAACAGTACATCGGACTCTTCGCGGGCAACGCTGTTACGGTCCCAAAGTCAAAACGCAAGTAAGTTATCTGCATCAACGGTTGCGCTTGTGGCTACGACTCTTCGCGGATTTTGTTTACATTAGAAATGGTGATCGTCGGAAGGTTGAGAATTGACGATTGCCCATTTCCTGTCACTGTTGCAGAGTTGCCACATTTGAACTATTTGAGTATTCGTTTGATGTGGTACTACGTCTTCTTAGGGAGTATTGATCCTGTGCTCTGGCTTATGCTGCCTATGTAGTGTCAGCTCTGTCCAATTTCACGCATAACTCCACATCTATGTGTATGAATAAGTGAGCGATGTCCATAGTGGAAGTCTGTATAATATTACACATTAATCTGAATAAGTATGAATAAGTGAGTGATGTCCACAGTGGAAGTCTGTATAATATTACATTAATCCGAATAAGTATGAATAAGTGAGTGATGTCCATAGTTGAAGTCTGTCTAATATTACACATTAATCTGAATAAGTATGAATAAGTGAGTGATGTCCATAGTCCGCAGAAGTCTGTAGAATATAGCACATTAATCTGAATAAGTATGAATAAGTGAGTGATGTCCATAGTCCGCAGAAGTCTGTAGAATATAGCACATGCAGATTCTGTGCGGATTCTAATGTAGAGAATTCCATACAATGAACAATAGATTCTGGAAACGGGTTTCTAGGGGGATCGTCAAACGCGGGAGTGTCAAAGAATGGCGAGCGCGATTTATTCGAGGAATCATATACGAACAAATCACATGACAGAGACACCAAGACATACGACAGGGATGGTAGGGATAAGGACTCGCGAGACCGCTCCGACAGAAATAAGCGCAACCCTCGCGACTCCAAAAGCGATCAATTCGGCAAACATGGCCGTCAGGAGAGGTCTTACGGCGAACGATCAAGGTATTGCGTCCCAATGCAAAAAGCCCAAGCACTGACGCCTCCTTGCTGAGCCTCTCGGCTAATGTGTCAGATTAGTGTGCCTAATATGATCTACACTTTTCTTGCACACGATGTAGGCTGAACAGGCACCGTCACTGGGGCGATCATTTTCTATTTGTTTAGCTGATATGTATAAGGACTTCGACTGGAGGTTCTATATTTGTTCGATATTTCAATGCATTGTTTTTGGTTCAATCGCTAGGCACCAGTCCAATCAACCGTCATGGATGGATGACGAAGCGGAAGGAGATATGGTCATGCCGCAGCGTGATCTGATTGCGGAAGAGAGGGCCAATCAGAAGGGCAAGGATCAGAAAGCCACCAAAGCCGCAGATACGTCTGGTGGTAAGTGAAGTTTTCGAACAACGTCTGATTTTGATATGTCGCAATACGCCAGTACGATAACTTCCCCTCTGCATCTACGCTATACCGAATGTGGACTGTTTGATCGTTGCTGTTACTAGACATGCTGTGGTCGCAGTCTTACGATCTCCAACGCACACTCTAAATCGGAAACATCGCTCATTTTCTCCGTTACATATTAGATGCGTCCAGCAAGACTCTGAAGAAAGAATCACGAGGTGAAGAAAACATCGAGGAGTCTGAAGCTGGTCAGAAGAAAGAAATCACTACATCCCAGTCATCAATAAATAGTGCTTCGTCTGGTTCACGCTTCTCGAGATTTTTTGGAGATGAAAATAAGACTGGGGCCGAGGGCACAACCGCAGAGTCAGGTATTTATTCACGAACGGGCAGGTATTCTCCGCACTGTCATATCTTGCTCCTACTCTGACATCTTGTCAGCGTATTTATTTATTTTAAATCTCAATGTTAGTCAGCGTATCGTATGAATCTGAATTTAGTATATTTTCTTTGCGCAACGCATGCCAGTAGATAGTGATAATAATTTGAGGTTTCTGTGTCGTATGATTAAAAACCGACTGACATGGGAAGGCCCAGAATGCTCAAGTCAATTCGCTGTGTGTCGGCTGCTTGTGTTTATACTGAGAGCTTTCGAGTTTACCATTATGTTTCTCTCGTACAATATAAGTCAGAGGGATTTATGATATCTGCGACTTCCCATAATGAGTATATGTGTTTTCATATGCATTCACGATATTTAAAGTTAATCGCTCGAATCCTAGCTACAATTGTACACATTCCCTCCCGTGCAGGCACGATCACGACAAGCACATCTACTTTGGATGGTGGCGTCGAAAATCATGTGCCCGTTCAGTCGGAACCGCCAGGGCTATCCAAATTCAGTCGCTTCTTCAGCGTCGACCCCAACAACACGTCACAGCCCATGCCGCCCATGCCACCCATGCATTCTCCAAACGCACCCTACGGCCCTCCTATGTCTGCGTCTCACACTTCGGCGGGTATATAGAAATACACTTCTGGTTCATGTTTTACTTATCACGTGCAGATTCACTCTACGTTTGGCCAATCAGAAATTGAAATGCGAAACTTCTTTTCTCAGTCTTTGCAACTTAAGCTATGCTAGTGACTGGTATTAACTCTCTGGGTATCAATTTGCCGGCAATCTTGCATTCCCATGCCATACAAAGCGTTATACCAATCCAGTCACCAATAACGTACCCCAGTTTCTGCCAATCCGTGTATTGTTGGTTTCTTGTCATCAATGCCGTAAATCATTCGTTGTTAATCGCGTTGACTCTAATGCGACCTCCTCCTATCCACTCCTCTCTGTTTCGTTAGGTCCCCCGGGGCTTCCCGGGACACCACCAGGACTCGCAATGACGCCGCCGGGACTTTCGAGTGTACCGCGTGGTATTCCCGTGACTTTCGATTCAATCATGAGCTCAGTAGGCGCCGCATCCAGGGCGGCAAATGCCGGCCCCAACAACCGAGCGGAAAGTTTTACTTCACCACATCCACACACAAGTCCCAAGCCAGCATCGTCATTTGCTGTTCCAGCGGCGATCAACATGGGGCATACCCAGAGATCACCAGACCACATGAATAGAGGGGAGCAATTGAATTCAGAGCATCTGTCGAGACCCTACGACATGCTAAGTGTCGGTCATGGCTTACCTCAGCAGAATTCGCTCCAGGGCTTACCTGATAGTCAACAAAATGACTACGCGTCCAATTCTACCCAATTGCATATTCCTAATAACACACAGCCAACCGATGAGCACACCCGCCAGCCGCAACACGCAGATGCTCAGCAGCAGCCTATGGGAAACAAACATCAGCAATCCACGAACACTCAACAACAGACGATGGGTGCACAGCAGTACCCAATGAATACTCAGCAGTCGCCAATGGGAGACACGCGACCACCCACAAATGCAGGGGAGACTGGAGATACCGAACAGACGGCAAATTTCCAAGAAATGCAACAGCGCCAGAACCAACCGCAATCAGCTATGCAGCAGCAGCAGCAACCCATGGGCTATGGGAGTCACCCGTCAAACATGCACCACAATATGCAGCATCCGCCGCAAATGCAGCAACCATACTATGGAGGGCCGTACCACAACAACAACCAACAGCAGATGGGCCAACAGCCTATGCAAGGCTGTTACAACAATGCACCGCCACAACACCAGTACAATCATTACCCACCGCAGCAGATGGGCTACGGCCAACCACCATATGGAATGCCACCCCCACCAGGCATGCCACCCATGCAGCAGGGACCACGCAAAATGGGCGGCTTCATGCCCACGTCTGTGCTCAAAGCAAAGAAGAAAAAGTCAGTGGCCACTGATGTGAATTCAAACTCCAGAGCGAATACTCCGACGACTCCAAAAGCAAGCGCTCCTCTCACACCTACCATGGATAATCCATTGTCCCCTAACCGTCCTTCATCGCCCGACCAGCCTATGACCTCCGTTGCCCAAGGCCCGCCTAATCGGGTATTGTATATCTTTGCCAACCCGTACCACATCCCGCTTTCCACCTATATAGAATACGTGCCATTGTGCAGTTGGCCGGACCATTTTTATGACCAATTACACAGTTACGCACATTGACCTGCTATATATGCAGGTCTTGCTGATGATTATTTATCACATGAGCCAATTTTTTAAAGCGCCACGCGATGCCGACCTTGCTACTCTTCTGATAAAATACAGCATCAATCTTTACGGTTTAACAAAGAAAAGAAAAACCTTGGTTACATAATGCCGAGAAAAAAATATCAGCCTTGGTGTGGCCCCATGAACCGGATTCCGGTGTCCGATCCATCTAAGTGACCTTTATCAAAGTATCAATACTCACACATTTCTTCTATTCTTGAATTACACAGGGCCAGCCCACAGGAGGGCATTGGGGCCAACCCATGTACCCACAACACATGCCCGCCCCACCGCCTGGAATAGGACAGCCACATATGCAGCCGCCACAGCATATGCAACAACACGGTTCCCCGCAACATTCGTATGGCATGTACGGGCCAAAGCAACCACCACAGCCAATGTACAATCAACACCCATCCCAAGCACCACATCTGCAAGGTCAGCTGCAACACCCCATGCCGCAACCGGTGAACTTATCTCAGCTGTTCAGTCAGGCCTCGGTTCCTACCAATTTGCCGCCCTTACATTTGGATATGAATACGCCTGGAAAATCTATGACAGTTGAGGAACTGGAAGCTAGAAGGAATTAAATAATGGTGTTCTCGATCCGACTTTGGCTCGTAGTATACTTGGTCAATGTATCGCGGTATTTGCCATCTCATACTCCAGATCGTACGGTGTTCCGTAGATATTGCGGTTCTTGACTATGAACTTTGAACCCATTAGCGAAGAGGGTCAATAGCTATATGAAGTAACACAAAGGAGGTTTCTATAATCAGTATGTACGTGGGCACGCTATAATCAGGGAAAGGTTACGGTTAAGTGAACTCATACAAAACATATTTTACAGATTGTCGAGGGTGTTTTTGGTTACCAAATGAATCATTAATTAACATTCTCACTATTTTCGGAAACGTAAGCGGTCCAGCCGGCCAATAATATATTTGTCTGATTTATACAGTGTAGAGCCGATATAGAACTAGAATATATTCTATTAACGAGTTTACAGCTACCCAGTTTCTGTCTGTCTTCTCGCTAGTGCCAGATCATTACTCAGTTACAAATCAAAATATTTATACTTGCCGGCAGAGAAGTACAATACGATGAACGCTGAAGAGAGGCCGAGACGCCCTTGTTGTCGAATTGTTTGACACAAAAAATCCGAACTTACTTTCTATAATCCACAAGATCGCGGATTTGATTGTTGGAGGGTGATTTGAGGGCTGCAGCGTCTTGTATTAAGTGGTTCCAAGTCCGTCCCCTTTTCCCTTCCCCTCTTCTTTGTTTTTTGGGCTGAGCTCTTTCCACTTCGCACCCTACAATTTAAAATTGTGCTATAGGTACACCCTAGGAACAGCCTCAGTGGATATAGGGGTGCGTTTGAGCATGTCAAGATTCGCTGTATAAAGCACATACTAAACAGATGCTTTTTAGGTATTGAATTGAACATTTGTATCTATGGGAAAACTTTCCGCTTTGAATATCGTACGACGTACGGAATAGGCATTCTAATTATACTCTGCTGATATCGCAACTTGTATCGCTACTCATATTCTATCAATGGCGCGTCATCCATTTGCCTACATATGAAGAAAAAAAGTGGTTGAGTCTAGCCCCGACTATAGAAGAGAAAAGAGGAAAGAGCTCACCCCCCCC
>NW_014039862.1:9077-21226 GCF_001186125.1 Sphaeroforma arctica JP610 | reverse complement strand
TACATAGTGAAAAAAAAAAGGTGGTTGACGTTACCGCCCATATAGAAGAACGAAAGAAGGAAAGACNACCCCCCCCCCCCCCCCCCCCCCCCCCCCCGCCTCTCTCTCTTTTGTTCGGACTTTATTCGCCTGAAACAAATATCTACTTGGAACCGCATAATTTGTCTTTCCCCTTGTTTTGTAGAAATGTATGACATATAAGTACAGCCCTATTGTCTCACCAAGCATAAACTTTCAATTGTTGCACACGCGTACAAGCTGCGGTGTACCATTCTAAGCACCCAGGACATATACGACTTGGTCAGAAGAAAGTATAAATTGGACTCCCTATGCTTTGTATGGATATAGAAGAAGAAAATTGTCAGGTTCAGCGTTCGTAGGGTCGGAGATATTTACGGAGAAAGAGGAGCCGAAAATCGATTGCTAAGTACATGTACTTTGAGGTGAGTGGGTGTTGCATTGATGTCTACTGCTTACACAGGTAATCTATCTGACACTCATTAAAGTCTATCTTTAGTTCTGCGGCTGTCAAGCTAAACTCTAACACACATTTTATAATTCTGAAGACATGTACGCTAATACTGAAGGCCGGGTAAAACTGTCGGTGTTACAAAACAAATGTAGTGTCAATTTGGGAGTAATTTAATCTCACATTTGGGAGAGTGTCAATTTGGGAGTAATTTAATCTCACATACAACAAGGCACAGGTGGCCAGGTCCCGAAAAGTAGTATACTATTTCATTTTGGCAACGGCCAGATATCGTAGGTGAATACGGTTTGATTCAATAGCATCTAATGTTTTGAATGTGAGAATATAGCAATACGTAAATCAGCTTAAACCCCCACTGTGGAATTTATTGTACCAGGGTTGAAGGAATGGTCTAAATATATTTCACAAAGCGAGCAACACAAATTTCCACTTCAGCAGTTCTGGTGTCATAGCGTAGCTCACATAATATAAATATACTGTGAATCGACTCGTACAAATCCTAAAACTATATAGTACTCATAAATACAGAATTCTTGCTAATGCTGCAATTGCTCTTTCTAACTGAAATGCGGTTTCACAACCTTTTAAATGGGAACACTCCAATATTATGAAAGAAAGTGCAGTATCATGTACATTATACCACGTTCGTTGATAGCGGGTCTTTATAGTTTTGTACACGACTATTAAGTCCAGACCAAAGCACAGATTGAGGACAACCGTGAGGAACCTATCATTGCTGCACGGTAGGAAATACGATCATTGAGTATAGAAATACAAACAGGCAACATGCAAAAGAGCATTCCGATTTCTGTCATGGACATCAATAAGCACCTCGAATTCAGGTCCTTGGATTTTCATCTCAACAAATGCTAGATGTGTTGTTTAAATATTTGAGATCCGCTGCATTGGATAGGGATTTGACCGCGACTCAATTGTTTCCAGATAAAAGAATCGGCTCCGTACGAGCTTGAAAGTACAATAATGAATCACGTACACATCAATAAAACAACCCGTTAATGCATAAGGATGCATGAAGAAACCCCAAATAGACTATAGAGGCAGTGATCAATGAGCAGTTCGTCCATACCTAATTGTCTAGGGGTTTTTTTCCCGCAAATTTTCACTTCCAATTGTCAAATAAAAGTGTTTTTGAAGTATACATCTGTAAACTATCTTTATACTCCCCCATTGACATCGATAAGTATTGTATATAATTCACTACCTACAAACTGAGACAGTTCGGACGTGGGGCTTTGATTTTTTTAATGTGATATAAATCAGTGCACTTTATACCCATATGCGTAGGTAATTTGGTCGACTATGAGGCGTATTACGAAATACCAAAATGATTCTACCAATCCTACCTAATAATGTCAATCCGCCATAGTCCCGGATCACAATGTCACTGAAGTACTTCTACTCTGTAAACTATCTTTATACCCCCATTGACATCGATAAATATTGGATATAATTCACTACTATCGTATTACATCAAAAACTACCTCTCTTCTCTCTTATTTTAGAAGATAAACATAGTGTACAATAGTTAGGCTTTATTTTCACACATGTATCACGATAGACTTTCTGTATATTACTTAATTAGTATCTACCTCCATTCACTGTTATAACGGTAAATTCATATGACATACAGGAGTAGATTCAAACATGATAGTCACATGCATACAACACTGAAGATTTGCTGTAACTACACTCTTAGTGTTGTTTTTGTTAGATATACAAGTGGGCTGGAGTAGAGTCGAACTTAATCATTACATACTCTAGTAGTAAATTATATCTGCAATGTGGAATTTTTAAAAAGCGATCTCAAATTTGAATTTCAATGTCTAATGCGATCCTAATGTTCCTATTTGCAATATTAGTTGCACATCGGTATAAGTGGGTCTCGATAGTATAAATTTAACTAACGCAATGAGCAGCGTACGAGGAAGCCGCAACCTACAGGGTCTATACCTATCCTATTCAATTCAAATCTTCCCGTTTATATGTTTGTATCAGAGGCAAGTCAATCTGAAATTTACCCTTAAAAAATACATGACCACACTAATTACCTTTCGCAATCTTATAATGAACCCGCCAATGTAGCTTGCCATAGACACCAAGCGCTTCAGGCTTCAATAAAAATGGGGCACTATTTGAATTACAACGGTAGTGACTGTACAATCATCAAGGAGTTCGTATATGAGATTCACTAATTACCTTTCGCAATCTTATAATGAACCCGCCAATGTAGCTTGCCATAGACACCAAGCGCTTCAGGCTTCAATAAAAATGGGGCACTATTTGAATTACAACGGTAGTGACTGTACAATCATCAAGGAGTTCGTATATGAGATTCCGCTTCTGACAAGGTGAATAAGATTTGCCGGCAGTACAACGATTAGACATTGCAGGCACAGGTAATATTCAATCGGCGTTATTAGCAATTTGCTGGTGTGTATCAATCCTTTTGAAATATTCTGTCTTACGTTATATATTATCCACCTAATCATGTGTGGGCGTCCATTTTAAAATGGTATTTGTTGAAAAATAAATAGCGTTCTACAAATTAAACAAGCCAAACACTCTCATCCAAATTTAGGCGGGGTAGCACCTTTTGGTGTCAACCAATATAATGAATTTGGTATAAAAGATCTTGGTGTATTTTGTGTTTATAACCTGTATGTGCACACCCATACGTTACTTTTAGTCTAATAAAGTTGGAAATAATGGTGTCGTGCTGCGTCGCTGTATGCGAGAATAGAAACGGAAGTGTACGTAGTGGAAAGAAGGTATCCTAGGACTTACCAGCATCACGGGCAACCGAAAAAAAGGACGCAAAGCTACGAGGAAAGCAATAATTCGCAATCAGATGTGTGAAGAATGGATTGAGGCATGCTTTCGTTCTTTCAAAGCAGACAATGGGTTGACTGCTTCTCAGATAGCTGATGAGTATTGGAAAAGACCTGACAATCTGATTTGTAGCCTTCTCACTTTCATTCAACTGTGCTAGTCATCAATAACAAAGGCGTAACTTCAGCTGCAATACGATCGGCTCCCACACGATTTCTAAAGAAACTATCGACATGTGGCCAGCCAGTTGAAGAAGAGGTATCTCGTCAGCGACTTCTTATTTCCTATAGTGAGATGTTCAAACTAGATGTTAAGCAATCTTGACGAAGTATGTTCCAAGATAACTGAATATCGGATTACATAAGCAATAGTGTGTAGAATTAAAGGTGGATAACAGAACACTTTCACGATATTTGTAATCTGAACCATGTGGGATACAATTCACTCAACGGGTACTTTTTAAACCCGGAAGCTTGAATGAATTTGTAGACTTATATGTTTACACACCATCACATACAGCACTTAAAGAGACTTACTATAGTAAAGATAAGACATATATTAGCTCGGTTACATATATGGAGAAGGCCCTAGATTTAGTCTGCATATATAATTCTATTGTGAAACAAATACGCTTTATTGAAGATACTACCGATGATATAATACCGAGTGGTGAAGCGATTCAGACGGCCGGATCCGTTTGTACCAGCCTACACGAGCGTGGTGATCACTTACTATATAAAGCAATCGACAAAGAGCGATTCTGGTTCTATTACTTCCTCGCCGAGTAAATAAAAATGTTTGAAACGGACCGACATGGAAGACGATTTCCAAAAAAATAATATTTACTTTTGTGCTAGCATATGCGCATCAAATGCAGACTCGCTCAGCAAGGAAATACAAAAGTATCCGAGAGAACTCGCCCTTTGTCTTTTTCCGAATGTACGTACACTGTTCACCCAGACCAACAGCGATGCATTGCCTGCTGATTCTATGTTTGCTGGCAAAGGCTCAGCCCATGCTTCATTGCTCTCTAGTACAATATACAAGAAAGCGAGCAAACCTGCACAAAACGTTTCAGATAAAGAATTAAGCAGAATAGTTGTACACTCGTAGCCCAGTATATGCTCTTCATCTAGATGAGGTCAATATACGTCCGACAAATACCTTCACCTGTAGAAATACGGCCTACGGTCAGTCTAAAATATCAAGATCAATTGAGATAACACATTGGTTTTTATTTGTATTTAAAATAATTTAATACAAGTTTTTTTTCTTTCCAATATTTCCAAAGTGTTCTAAATTCACTTTGATGGCTCCAATAGCCTGAGCATTTGGTATGACTCATTTACTTGGACCTATTTGAGACGATAGTAGATGTAGGATATTATAATCTAAATTTTATAACCTCTGAACTACTACTTACAGGTTTTGGTCTTCCCGCCAATCTCCAAAATCCAATAAGTCTTTTTCTTTTTTAAATTTTCTTCAGATGGAACTTTATTTATATTGGCTAATGTATTAACTTGACTTACCTTCTTATGTCTATCTACAAATTAGACATGTGGTCATGAACACTTAGTACTTCTAGTGAAAATTATTCAATAGAGAACAGCTAGAGGTACGTCCTGTGTGATCGAGGATATTGAGGCTCTTACCAAGAGGCAGTCCCGATCATTCTTACACAAGCTACCACTGCTAAATCCTAACTGACTTAAAATTGTATTTTAGTTTATATAACATAGTTTAAAACATAGAATTACCCATTGAAGTTTACACACCAACAAGACTGGTTTCTTTGGACCAGCTTGAAACAACCGCTAAAACTTCTATAATGTGAAATGGTTTAAGACTATTTCCATTCTTCTTTTTAATACAAATCATCAAAGGCACATCATCAAAGGTATTAGAACCAATACGGTACGCAAAGGACATGTATTGAGATACCCCAAAATGAGATTTTTACTGGATGTGTATTGCCTGGCGGTATATGTGATTTTGCATGGGTACGAAGATTGTATCAAAAAAACAAGAATAAGTTGGCTCTCTTCCGTCCGAATTAACCGAGTAACCGTGTGGCCAAGCAACCTGAAGAGGGAGCAAATAAAGTCAGCACTATAGCTATTGTAATAAGCCGGGCCTCCACATTAGACTCTATGTTATAAACGTACTCTTAATCAGTACATAAATTATAAACGTACTCTTAATAGTACGAGGAACTTAAGTTTCCTAAATGTACTCTTAATAGCACGAGGAACTTAAGTTTCCTAAAATGGGTTTTAATGGTTTTATTGATTTATACCTTTTCCTTTTTACATATCAGATATTTGGACGAAGCCATTAAAAGGCATCAGTAAAATACCAAACATAAAGAGTTGGTCTAGTTCTATTAATAGAACTTTATTTACTTTCCAACTTTATTTATATCTGAATACTTCGGTAGCGAGATGGCTCAACCGAATATCGGTTTCTAGGGACTATTAACGTTACCTAGTTGATCCTCCGATCAGCCAACCAGATGTGCCAGTCTGATAAAGGCTAAGTCGGTAATTCTTCATAAGTGGCATGTTATTGGTTAAGGCAATAACTAAGGACATCAAGAGTTTTTTTTCTTTTTTTCTTTATTTTTCTAAAGATAGGATTTTATGAGTCTCTCGGATTCGCCCCAATGAAACATACCATAGTTTCTAATAGAGCGACAACGAAACACTAAATAAAATCCTTTCGGCGGAAACAGTACTGAGAGGATTATATATAGGCAATGTCTCAGCCTCACAATCGCTCAGAGTATTGCTGTTTTCACGAGGCATACCTAACTTTACTAAATGTCGTATTTCGTTTATTTACTTTGATATTTTCACGATACTTAGAATTTTCCTACGCGTTTATATATTCTAAGGAGTTAATATCGCCTTGAGAGACCGAATCTTACACATTTTAAAGTTAGCAAAGGTATTAATTACTTAGACTACTTAAATGTAAAGGTAGATTAACTACCACAAAAAATTTCTGTCCAAGCTAGTCCTTAAGAGACAAGCTAGTAGTCATAAGGTAAGATTATGACCAAGAAAGACAATACTCCTTCTAAGAAGCGTAAATCTGAAAAGAAGAAGATGGAAAAAGAAGCCGCCAACGCTGTCGCAGAAGCAACCGCTGCCGCTGCTGATGCGTTCAACCGCACTGTAGCCGAAGTACTTGCCTCTGACAATAATATTCAAAAGGACAATGCTTCAGATAAGGATGAAGCCACTCCGATTAAGGAGACTACTCCCACTGACAGAGCCCGAGGGCCAACTATTGTCTCAACTTCAAAGCTTGCATTTACGAAGCCAAGAAGTTAGACAAGGGACACGTCACAAGACGCCCCAACCCATTCTTCTGACGAAACTCAGAATGGAAAGTCCCCAATTATAAGGGACAAGGACAAATGGAACCAGAAGAGGAGGCAAGCTCAAGTGGCAAACCCGAATCTACGTCCGAGACTACTAAGCCAATGCACATAAGTAAGTTAATTACTGAAAACGCTGATCTTAAGAATCAGTTAGCTACCACCATGAAAGACTTGACTGTCGAACATGTAGATCAATTATATAGATCAGGAAAACATAAACAGCACCTACGCGAGCATGTTTCCCCGGGCAATACTGAAGCCCTACAGAAGTAGACAAAACGTCGACAGGCAATTACGCCCGAAAAACGTAAAGACTCAAGCGCTACACCTGTGGCATATGATCCAGATGTGCTCAGCGTATCTATACCTTGCGAGGTACTACCACCAGAACTTCAGGCTAATTACTCGCCTGTTCTGACACCCGGCCGTGAGTCACCCGTCCTTGAGGGTATTATAGACCCAGAGGCAGGTAGAAATACTCCGCCACTTTTACCCAATTGGGAGGACAATCGTCGGAAACCATTTAAGACTGGGAATGTTATCCAGACGCATGAATCACCTAAGATTATAATACCAACCACTATCCAAGGAACAAAGCACCGAAAGGCCTCGACCATGGATTTTACAAGGGGTAATAAGCACCCCCGTAAATGTGTTAACGAAGTCGAATTTAATCGCTTCGATCGCACAGCACTACATCAACCCGCAGAGGATATTCACTCTGACGAGGTGACCGAACTTAACAAATCGGTCGACGATTACACCATTAAAATGGAAATCGCCCACGATGCGCATCATGCTGATGATGTGGCATACTTTGCGAATATGATTGCGATTAAGCAAAAGCGCATTGATCAGTTACTTCAGGCCCAACGTGGACAAGACCACAGAGACAACCAGAAGTACAAGTGACAGATCAGTCGACTTTAGTCGAACTTGGATGCCAACAGTAAGCGGGTCGAGTTTATAAACAAACATGACCTCGACACACTAACCCGTACGCTTAATGCGTTTACGGTCATGCTGGAGACGAATGATATCGTTCCCCAGCAATGGATCTCTGCTTTAATGCAGACGTTTGACCCTACAGGTACAAGTTATTCGATCATACAGCGACACCAACATGAGCTAGACACTTGTCGTGACTGGCCAGCTGTGTGTTGGTTGGTTACATCCTTGTTAAGTAAGGACATGCGTAGCCCAGGACTGAGTTCAATTTTAACTGAACCAGTTGAGAACACGCCCATTGCTGACCTGAAACGTCCAGATATAACAAAAGGTAAGGCACAGCGATGGTACGAGTTCCTGGTTATGCACGTGACCTGTAAGAACATAGGGAATAACGACCGTGAGAGCCTGTACACCGAGTTGCGACGTAAACACGCGACTGAGGCTCGAGACAAGGGACATGAAACAAAGTTTCATCTATCCCGACTTACGTGGGAACAGTTTTGTGATACTGTATCCACCCTTTTCCCCGCACATCGAGTAACATCGAAGGGAAAAACGGCTGTTAAGAAGCCGCGGGAGCACACCGATCACGGGTACGTATCCAGGTAGACCTCAACCGAGAGACCCCAACATACACGTGCTCGCGACTCCACTCCATCCACGCGACCCAATAAACGGGCACGCGCGGGAGCGAAGGATATGGAACCTCCATTTAAGGAGATTAAGAAATGTGCCGACGCACAGTGTGGGTTTGACATGTACCAATTAACCCCTAACGGTTATTGGAATGGCAGACATGCATCCACTTGTACACACTTTCTTATTAAGTGCGACAAGTGTGAGAAGACCAATGGCTATCACACTAAGTCTTGTGACAAAAAGCCCAACATTAAGTTGGAGTGAAGGTACTACCAGGTACAATCGTTACACAGACAATACAACGACTCTTCAGATGAGCGTGAAATAATCCCTGTATATTGCAATGGAAATAAAATCCTTGCGTTGATTGATCCTGGTTCAGAAATTTCTTGTATATCCGATCGCTTTGCATTAATGAAAGATATCGAAAGGAGAACACAAACAACTCACCTCATTTTAGCTGATGATAAAACTGCTAAGTGTGATACCATGGCCACAGATATTAAAATCTGCCTGGCCGATGAAGGGAATATCACTACCCAAGCTGTGATAGTTAAAATGTCACAGAAGTACAACATTTTAGTCGGAATGAGCGATTTACTCACTCTAGGTATAACCGTAACAGGTCTACCAAATAACATAGATCCATTAAAGGATCAATCGGACGATAACTGTCTGAATCCATATAAGTCCCCGTCAGACACAGTCAAGGCATTAATACCTGACTTTGCAAACAAAATCATGGATCTGATTCTAGTTAATAAGAAGATAAAGATCACAGATTGGGCAAAATTCCGCTCTAACGACAGATATGTCAGCCTTGACTTGACCAAGGTAGTCTTTACACAGTTAAAGTGTCCCTCAAGGAACTATGTATCCTGGAGACACGAGGCTGTGGTAAAAGAACAAGTTGAGAAATGGCTAGCAGATGGAGTGATAGAAATTAACTATCAACAGACGCCAGTTAACTTGGCGCTACTAGCCGTAGACCAACATAACTCTGACGGATCGTTTAAGAAAGTCAGAGTATGTTTAGATATGAGTCCAATAAATAAATTGTTGCCGACTCATAGCTTTCACTTACCCCGCATTAACGAGCTACTGCGAAGGATGGAAGGTGCTACAGTATTTACAACTATACAAGGATACCATCAAATGCAGGTATATGAACCACATCGTAAATACGTTAGTTTTACGTGGAAAGGCAAACAATACCGGTTCAGAGGTGTACCTTTTGGGTTACACTCTTTACCAGCATTCGTCCAACAAGTAATGGAAGAAATATTTACAGACATGCCTGACGTGCAAGTCTACATAGAAGACATAGTCATCTTTTCTAAAACTAAGGGCGAACACGCCGCATTAGTTAGACGAGTCCTTAAGAGGCTCAACGAGAAAAACTTCAAGATTAACGAGAAGAAATGCCACTTCGCAATGAGCGAAATACAGCTCTTAGGCTACCATATATCTGGGGAAGGTATTAAAATCGACCCCGGTAAGGTAGCACACCTGATAGATTGGCGAACACCAACTACAGGAAGAGATGTTAACAGCATGTATGGGTTTGTAAACTTCTTTTTAGATGGAGTACCACACTTGGCTGAATACCTTAAACCTTTTGGACACTTAAGATGGCATAAAGGCAAACTAGGAGACTTGTGGACTAAAGAGTGTGATGACGCGTTTAAAGCGCTCAAACACGCAGTCCAACAAGCCCCAGTTGTACAAGGACCAGTCGAAGGCGTGCCGTTTGAAATAGCAACGGACGCCTCCGACTTAGCCTTAGGAGGAGTATTATATCAGGTTATAGATGACAAACCTATATATATATACAATTATCTAGTCGAGCAATGAATGCTTTACAGTTGAATTATCCAACTGTTAAACAAGAGCTATTAGCCATAGTGGCAGCTCTAACACACTTCCGAGATTACTTATACGGAACAGCATTTACGCTGATGTGTGATCAGAAATCTCTTCAATATATGAAAGAGATGAAACCGGACTCACAATTACTGAGTCGCTGGCATGATACAATATCAAAGTTTCATTTTGATATAAAACATCTGCCAGGAATACATAACCATTTACCGGATATGTTATCACGCTTCGTACCGGACTTTAATAAATCCGTACGTGAGTTACTAGCCACTGATTGGAAATGTAACCCCAGGTGGTTTGAACTGGCTCAAAATATATTTGGGCCACATACCATAGATACGTTTGCTGCACATCATAATGCACAACTATCGAATTACAGGACTTTAAATCATCCTTTGGGAGACGCCTTTCAAATAGACCTCTCCAAACATCATGGCAGTTAATTGCACAGCTATTAAATTATGTTCATATACATAAAGCTACCATCACGTTGTGTTGCCCTTTACGGAGTAAAGATCCATGGCTCAATAAGTTAATAAGCATGATACAATGCGAGCCAATATATTTAGATAGGGAAGTAGATACTTTCCTATAACAGGGTACCCGAGCCGTCCAGAAGACGCCCTGGAGACATACTATAATATGTCGCATAGGTCCCATTGGAACAACCAATAGACCCCATCTGAGACCTTCCTTAACAAGTCAAAGAATCAGAGATTCTACTCTCTACTAAATTGAACGTTAAGCAATTCGAAGGCAACACAACACTTGAAGTCTTAGCACAAGAAATACAATCTACTAGTGGCACTACAGTTAAGAAGCGCCAGTCTCTAGCTAGGACTCTGTTTAATAACATAAAGTCTAAGCCCGAGGTCTTTCAAACCTTATTTCTAAAGGGATTAAAAGACAATTTTGAAGCGTATACACATATAATGCGACTCTTTAATAAGCCAGGTGTATCTAACGCACACGAGCGTACTTATGACACTCATGCGAAAGAAGGACAGGAGTATGGAAACACTACAGACTTCGAGACCACGCAAGTGGATTCTCAACAGCCTACCTTTATTCTGGAAGAGCAGAATGAAGAAAACATTTTTGCTTGGCTGACGCGAAATCATAAGCTGAAACACCAGAACGTAGTAAAAGCACTTAAAGATGCCAAGCGAAATGGGTTAGCGCACCCTAAGTTGGCAACTTTAGTAGATAAAGTATATCAGTTATGTACAGACTGTGATCTCAATCAGTTCAGGCGCTATGGGTTCGCACAACTTAAGAGTGTGTCCGAAGATGTTCCATGGCGCAGGGTCATCATTGATCTGGTTGACCTGCCCACGTCCGAGTACACAGGCGACCGCTACGTATGCCACTTTTTTGATGTGGCGTCACGGTTTAACTTGCTCCATTAAAGGATAAGAATACGCAGACCGTGGCAGAATTATGTTGCCAAGTCTTTGCTGACCACGGGTAGCCAGGTATTATGTGCAATGATATCGGTAGTGATTTCTGCGAAGACGTAATGGAATCGCTAGTACTCGTATCAGGCATATGCCATAAGAGAGGTGTGCCATATAAGCCGCAAACGCAAGGGTTTAGGATTTTAGGGGTTTAAACGTACGAGGTAAATAACCCCGATGGTTCTAGTGCGCTTAATATAGGCACAAGTCGTATTCTGACTACAGAGATTATACTCGCAAGAAGACATGACTCTAATGCCCCTCTTGATCGTTCTGAATTTAAAGACAGTATATGGAGAACGGATAAGGGAGGCTATACATACTATCGTACACGCTTTATAGACGGTACAATCGCTGAGTTGATTTCAGATGCTTTCGATAATCAAGACTATTTAAAAGCCTTTAATCGAAAATGGCGTAAATGCCTGCATAAGTCACAAGCTGAAAAAGATAGCATGTTTCCATCGTCTGAAGGCACGGAAGTTAAAACTTT
>NW_014039862.1:2500-9057 GCF_001186125.1 Sphaeroforma arctica JP610 | reverse complement strand
CGGCGAAAACAGTACTGAGAGGATTATATATAGGCAATGTCTCAGCCTCCCAATCCCTCAGAGTATTGCTGTTTTCACGAGGCATACAAAGGACTCATTTTGTCTACTTACTTCAAATTTCACGATGTTTAGACTTCACCTAAACGCTTAATAAGTTAAAGGCGTTAATATCGCCTTGATAGACCAAATATTACAATGATAGAGTGCCAAATTGTTTGATTTCAAGTCGGGAATGTCTCCAAGAAGATCCCGAATTGCGTACCAAAGTAAGTGTGTAAAACTTCCATCTCTCCTATTTCCGAATACCTTCGATAGTTACTTTTGAAACTGACGGAAAAGCAATTTTCATTGATATTAGCCGGTTGTAATATTTAGAATCCCTAAACAAACCATACCCAAATGTTCTTACCGCTGCATTCATCACATACCTATGTGACATGGTACCATCCGGTTTGGTCTTCATTACGTCCGGAAATTACGCTCCATACGTATTTCGAAACATCCATGCCCTGTTGACCCGCTGTCGGATAAACTCTCGTTGACCCTTTTCCTGAATATCACAAAGTTCTGTCGCCAAGCCGGTCGGAGTGGTGTTTTGGGTAAGCGAAGGAATTGTGAATCGAACCTGCTGTCCGAATCGTCGTCCTGATGGTGAAGTGTATGGTCCACATCATCCGGACCTATATCCACGAAACGCAGTTGTTCTTTCGATACGTTGATTTGGGGTTGACCCAACAGTGTTTGTGCTATTGGCTCATCCTCCGAGTCATCCTTCCCTGATTCACCATGACTTTGGTCCTATGCTGCGGCTTGCCTTTTCTTCCGCTGCTTAGTAGGTCTCAATTCATGTACCATTGGTTGGTAGTCCTTCAGGAAGGCTCTCCTATCCCTTGCTATCATATGATAAGTAAGATCTCGCCTACGTGTGTCCACTGGTGGGGATGATACATCTGATTACAGTGCATGTCGCACTTCCTCTGAAGTTAAATTTCCCGAGGATTGCGTTTTCTCGGCTTATCCCCTTTCGAGATTTCGCCTTCTTTGCTGGTGGCTTCTGTGGCTCTGTAGTCACATTACCTCCGGATGCATCTACACCCGAGTCAGCCAACTTCTTACGTTTCCGTTTAGTCAGAGTTGGTGCCGGATGTACCTGCGTGATCTCAACCAGCTTCTACTGATGGTGGCGGGGGTGTTTTCTGCTTTTTATCGCCTACAGTAAGCCCTTTCACGTTTGTAGCCTTAGCTACATTCGCTGCATTATTTTTTCTTTTCGTCATAATATCGATAGCGTATTTTAAACTTAAAAATATGTAAAAGTCGGCCTTCTCTAGGCTGACTATACGATACCAAGACGTTTACGTTAATAAGACAATACGTCAATACGATAAAATGTTAAATGCTAAAAAAGGTTAACTTCAGCCCTTGATAATGACCAAAAGATTGGGGGATTTTAGACTGAGACTATTCTCTATATGCTTCGCTCTAATCACTCATTACTTCTGTCTAGATTTATTTATGTTTTAGTTACTAAGACTAGATATCATTTTATTGGACACATAGTTTCCATTTCACGCCTCGAAGCAATCACCTAATCAACTAACCAATAAAATATCTCTAAGTCCAACTTAAGAAAATCAAAAATAAAATCAAAACACCAAGTCGGTGCAGTATACATCTGTACCTAAACCCCATCACTTGGTACCTAGCTCTCCATCCCATATAAGGCATAGGCGGGCACATCTAGTTGGCTGGCTAGGAGGAATCAAAACCATGTTGTCCTAAATTCTAACAACTCTGATCCTGTCCTTTTCTCGGTGGATTATCTTGCTTTGAGATTCTTATCGAATTATACCATAGGTTTGTACCAACAACCATTTCATGCCTGAGACCCTCTCTCATGTACTCCCGTTAATTAGAGACTCCCAAAGTTTTATTTTCAGGTGTCAGATTAGTGTCGTTCCTGTTTTTTGTACAATTCTAATTTCAGTGGAAAGACCAATCTATATTTGGAAAACCACCTAGTTGTCCATAGTAGAGTCCCATACTCTACTGAGTACTATCACAAGTTCAGAATCTTGAATATCTCAGTTCTTGTTCATGTCCAATTCATTAAACATATTCCAGTATTATAAGTATAACCGTTTATACGTTATACGTTTATGATATACGTTAACTGTGCAATTACTATTAGGAACCCGCTATTTTTACACTGTCGGATAAATACCTCCACATCCCCTTCTCTTGGCCCCCTTCCGTACCCGATGTCTCATCTGTAGGAAGCTCAAATATGGAGGGGCACATAGAGGTAGTTCCAGTTTCAATTCACTATCTGTTGTAGCGATAGAAGACCATCGAACCTTCATTCAATTCTTCAATTCCTTACACAACTCGCACACAGCACAGTTTTAAACGACTAGTTCAACCGACGAATATCCTGTTATTTTACAACCAAACGCTTCACCTCCACTGTCGATAAGCATTTATGTTTGATCAACAGTTCAACACTACAAAAAAATCAAAATGTGGCGGGCTGCACCACCAATCAGCTTCTACTACGTTTATGATGTCACGATTTCCAAACGTATTACGTATATTGATTCTTTAACAGCATTTTTTTCAAAGGTGGGGAATAATTTTTGACGTCCTTGTGTTTTAAAGACATATAAAATTCAAATCGTTTCAAGCATCTCATTGGCCAACTGAATAATTTAAGAGGGTACCAAGATTGTCCTGTATGTCTGAAATGGTCCGTCATAATCAGCCAGCTATAGTCCATTTCTTTACCAATAAGGTGTTTATCTCAAGTGCGAAATTGAGATACGTGTTGACTGGGAGAACATGTCTTTAAATTTTTTCTTTATGACCCTCTCTACTCTACTAATTAGGCTGAAAGCTTAGAATCGTAGAGGTAGTCTATTTGTTCGTATTGAGGCAAAATAATAAATATGTCTCACACAGACCACAGCACCCCACACACCCATAAAGAGTACAGACAGTACATGACTACATACCCTATCACCAGCACACACACACACACACACACACACACACACACACACACACACACACACACACACACACACACACACACACACCACCACACATACATGATGTGTACACATTTTCACAATCTCACACAGGCTTAATCAGTATCACACAGACACACACACACTAACTCACACATCCCAAACGCAAACACCCACTCCACACTCACTCAATCAGTCACTCTTTCACTCCATAAACACACACACACACCCCTCGCACACGAACTCTCATATGGTGCACTCGCCTATAGATACAAAACAATCGCTTTTTCTCGATTTTTTTGCGTGAAAAAAATGTGAGACCTGTCCAAAACTGGAATAAAAAGAGGTGGCAAAATTTTGATTGTGGCAAAATTTTCAGGTCTGACACAAAATACTTGTGTGCCGGCGAATTCTACCTGTGTCATGCATTTTTCACTCACATTGATCCGGAAAACTTCAAAAAAATCACCACACTTTAAAAAATACATAGTCGAAACCATTATTACACATAGTTTATTACTTGCATCAATCGAAAGAAAAATATCATTTTGCAATCAATCGGCACCTTCGCCAGTGAGTTGCGCATAGATATAGTCCGGTACCCTCCGATTAAAGGTATGTTTCTTCTTGGCAAACTCAGCAAGGTGGTAATTGAGCCCTTGATCGTAGCAGTCTATATATCTATAGCAACCTCTGATAAAGCGTCTGATCGTGGCAAGAGGCACTGTGTCCAATTGTTTTGGTACACTTTTCATATTATCTTCAATATGGAATAATAATAATAAACATTCATATGTAGGATTAGATAAAAAATTTGCGTACACAGATTGACCACTAACAAAAACAAAAAATATTTTTCTACAGTCGAGTTATAGAACACAAACATATATTTACAAGTACCGAAAACTCGTGATTTGGGAAAACGGCAAAAATTTGGGCTGAGTGACATTTCTATTTTTTTGGGAGACCAATATGAAAATTTGAACCGAGTGATAATCATCTACTGGAAATTCTGAGTCCGTTGCCGTGTCTAATAACGCCAGGATCGGATAAATATTTTCGGACCTCTGGTCCTTCAAACTTGGGGTCGCGAGGCGGTTATCTATACGCGAGTGCACCATAGCACATATCCGCTTTATTATATAGGGTTGGGCTACTGAAAAAAAACCGCCTATTCCCGACTCAGTGGACTGTCAAAAATTGAGACTCGAATCAAAAATTGATTTTGGGGAAATCATTTGGTCAACTACATTTGACTCCAATTCAGTTAAAAAAAAGAGACTTTTATAAAACAGTTTAGAAAAAATACACTGATAGTCTCTCTCTAGTCTCTACTTACTAGAGTCTCTAAATACTCTCTATTTACCAGTAGAGAGATTGAGAGAGAGGTTTGTACATATTTATGGTGCTGTAGTTTTTATATTAAAATTCCTTGACTCCATGTCCTTGAGCCGATACAAGTTCACTTATTTTTTAATTTTAAAACAGGGAGTCTGGACCACTGAGATGTTTCTTTTTTATATATATATTATACCGCTTGTTATGTATGTAAATTTAAATATATCAATGCGTTCTGCATTTAAAATATACATTTAAAAACTATATACACACGGCCCTGGTTGTTGCTACGGGTGCATGTTCAGAGCCCTTTTTTGTTAAGAAAATATTCAAGCTTCCTGAGTTTCTATCTCGCAGGGTGTCCAGTTTTTTTTTAACCCTGAATAAACATTTTTTAAGTTCACACATTGCGTGTACGTGCAACTTTGAAATAATCACCTTTTTTTTAAATGGTTTAAACGGATTGACGTTTTAAAAAAAAAGGGGGTTTTTAAAGTCTCCTCTGGCGGATTGAACGAAAAGCACAGTGCTCTCTGTAGTTGGCCCAGCAATCGGTTTGTACATAGATCTCAATTTGTGCGGTATTTCTTGCACACAAACGAGTCCAAGTCGTGAAAGGGGGATGTATAGTACATAGCTTTCGCTGCTATCCGTAACTTAGTATTTGGATTAGTATTTGGGTACATGGTATCACGTCTGGCTTTTGTTCGACAATCTTATTGATTGTTAGTCATTGAAGACGGCTAGATTATAATATAGTCGATCACGAAAGAGAATCAAAGGATTGACACGATGGTTGTGATTGCAAAGGTGCAGGAGTGGTGGGGAATACTTGCGCTCACTCTCCGTGGATTAAAACGAGTACTATTTATCAGTGCTGTGTGCCAGGTCCTGGTCATCCTTAGCAACGATTTGGTTCTGCCATTTGTTCGCTCGAACATCTCCTGTGACACACCTGTTGACCCCAGCATAGAGCCTGGGTCGCCATTGTGGTCGGGGTCGGAATTATGTGGCGATAGAAGTTATGTGTTAAACCAAGGCCAGGACATTGTAGGAGTTGCTACAAGTGTAAAACTGGTTACTAGTACAGTCACCATTCCCATTCTAGCGTCCATTGCTGATGTGTACGGTAGGAAACCAGTGGTGCTCTATGCCTTGTGGGCACTCACCATTGCATTCATTGTGTTTTTACTTATGTCGCTACTGGAGGGTTACACATGGGTGGTCTATATCGCCTCCATCATCGTGGGTAATAGCACCGTACTACAATCTTTGTTCAACGCAATCACCTCTGACATCATCGGGGACGGTAATGACAAGGCACAGGCCTTTTCTTTCACTGTCTTTAATGTCGTGAACACCGTTTGTGGAGCATTGGGTGGCCTTATTGGCATTGGTATCAAACGTATGTTTCTGGAGAACTACGGCATAGTCTGGGTATCACTTATTGGAGCTGTGTGTGTGCTAGCTATAGGTACCTTCGTTGTATTACCCGAAACGGCGTTGGTGATCATTGGTAGACGGCCTTCTCTGTACCAGGGAAAGGCTTCGCTGAGTAACGGAGATATGGACGAATCAGCAGATGATACGGCACATGCGAAGGTACCCAGCTCACATGATGGGGATTACAATAGCAGCACAATTAACGTAGGTAACACTCAGTCCTCCATCACCCTGTCCAGTGCTGGCCCCAGCAGTAAGCCGAGGGCAATCAACGATGACGAGACGGTTAATGAGCCAGGGGTCAAGCTCAAGAACGCCTTCTCTGACACTGGCACGGAGCGTATCCTGGAGACAGTCAAGTCGCTGGATGATAGCAGTTTCCACGCACAGTTCGAGATTAATCCAGATAAGGTGCATCCTCCGACCGAGGGCCTAAGTATCAAGGAGAAGATCATGTTGCTGATGCATGACATGCGTGAGACCTGGAATGACCCGTTCCTGGTGTGGGTGGCGTGTGGGCTCTTCTTCTTCCACCTGGCTATGGCCGTTACAAGTGTGTTGGCCAGCTTCTCCATGTCGGCGTTTGACTTTGAGCAAGGGGATATGGAGCTGATCTTCATCTACGTGTCGCCTGTAGGAGCCTTGGCAGTGGTCGGTGCAGGGCCGCTGAGTGTGACGCTGGGGGGTGGGGAGCGCGTCTTGTTCATTCTGGCCATCTTTGTCTTCCTGGCCCAGTTGGCATTCTTCCTG
>NW_014039863.1:47381-49699 GCF_001186125.1 Sphaeroforma arctica JP610 | reverse complement strand
GTGTGTGTGTGTGTATGTGTAGGTGTTTAGATGCGGCTTTGCATGTTTTCACGTGTGTGTTTGGATATGTGTGCTTTCGTGTGTATGGGCGTGTGTGTGTTAGTTCGGGTGAATTGGCATGTTTTATTTTTGCGTAGATGTGCGTGTATACTGTAGATATGGATCTGAACACTTCTGCACACAGCTATTAATCCATCCTAAAAAATACGACCTAAAACTTACCTGCAAAAAGTCAAGAACTTTCAAGGCATCTAGATTGAAGCCGGGTGTAACGGCTTTATCTTTATTTGAAGGACTCCCAGATTCGGTGAGTGCCGCACTCTTATCCGTGAGTTCCGTCAAGTCGCTCACACTTTGGCTGCGTTTCCGCCCCAAGTCGGTCTTTTTCAACATGGTTTAGCGTATCTCAGGCATAAATTACTGTGTCAATAGATAAACTTTACTACACATTGGTCTATTAACGTGCAGAGGTGTGCTTCTTTTAAGTGTACCCACCTTGCAGCCTGCAGACGCTTGAATTTCATGTGGACAGTTCGTTGCACGTAATCGGAGATGTATTGTAGTTCTGAAATTCTGAATACTACAGTACTATTTAATTATTTGATATTATTTTTTACAATCTCGGACTCTTTTTTTATATGAATGATTCCCGTTTCCCTTCTTTGTGTGTACAAAAAAAGTATCTTGTACACTGTACAGGCAGACCTCTTTTTTTTGTCCGGGGTCTCTTTCAGGTCTACACTTGGACAGAAACAGAGGTAGACAAAGTTATATAAGTAGAGTTAGTGGCTCAATAGCTCACTCTAGAGGTACAAACACTGGTACAGTAACGTACATACGTGCATATCAAATGCATCTCTATTCAAAACGTTGAAGCATCGACATTGATCTAATTCGTGGTTCAATTCATGGCGTGTCGTCTGGCTCTGTTGTTGGCGGGAAGCATATTTATAACTTGGGAGACAATATTCCTGACTACTATATCCCGCACCAAGAACAACACAGAATACATACATTGAACGCTCACACTAACAAGCGAGTATGACCGCTATTCTTAATTACATTATATTTTATTTCATTTATAGGTTATCGTAAAAGCACGTGCTACATAATGCATTTCTCTTGAGAGTGTAGCAAGCCACACGTGAATTCACACAGCAGTATTCTGGTATATAGTGCAAATAAGTTTGAAGTCCCCCAGAATTAAAATATGGACAAAAAAGAGGTAGACAAAAAAGAGGTTTGACTTTATGTGTAGAATATTTCGGACCATGTACCATAGCCTTTTTTCTAAATTAAACATTTGGACACCACTAAAAATAATTCTGTTTTTTTATATAAATCTTCTCTAGCAGTAAATACATAAAAAAAGTCTCCGACACGGGGACTGAAAGCGTTAACTTTGTAGAATTTTTTTCACATGATTTTGAAATTGAAAAAGAAAAATTGAAGAGGGAAAGAAAATTTGAAATTGAAGAAGTAAATTTGAAGTGGAAAGAAAATTAGGATTTGGAAGGTTTGGGAGTAGTAAAAAAAAAGGGGGGTAAACAAAAATATGTTGGCATGATTGATGCTTGCATTTATTGCCAATAGCAAGGTATTGATAAGTGCGAGAGAAAAATGGTCATGTTAGGTGAATATATAGTTGTATGTTGGGGAGTTCATGATGTTATTCATATGAGGAGTGCAGGTGATGTGAACAGTGTATGGAAAGGAAAGTATAATACTTCGTAAGTAGAATATCAGACTGTATTCTTAAAGGCATGTAGGTGTGCATTGTTTGGTTTGTTGTGCTGCGCAGTGTGACCCGCCTGTATATGTGTGCAATCAAGAAGAACTGATTGTTTGACATGATTTAACTATTGTGCATAGTATATGTGGTAATTCTGCAAAAGTAATAGAATAACTTGCAAGGTTTAAGTGGACATCCGTGCGTTGAGGACCGGAACAGGTTGGATGTGCAATGCATGTGTGCAATGTAATGGAGGATATCAGGGATTGAGGAGAGGAACTGGCAGCATCTGATTGAAGTAAGACTTCATATTTTTATTATACGTTTTAATAATATTGAATACGAATGTAACATGGGACCTTTGGTAAAGTCATAAAAGTATTTGAAGTAAGACTATAGTTTGTGATGCATCTTTTATTAATATTGAATACAATTGTAAATTCTATTACATATTGTGAGTTTCGTGCGTAGTAAAGGCGATAATAACGTAAAAGTAAATAAGATGGATGCCGATGCTGTATACTAGTACGTGTGCAATTGTGTATGTCAATTGGACGGGTTATGAAATGGGACTGTGTAAACAAAA
>NW_014039863.1:34261-45651 GCF_001186125.1 Sphaeroforma arctica JP610 | reverse complement strand
TTATAAACCATAATATATATGCAGGTTTGTACATGGAAGAAAGGTCATTTTGTATATATGCAGGTTAGTACATGGAAGTATCGCTCTCTTCTGTGATTTGTTCGAATATGATATCCAAGTCTTCTTGAAGCCAGCGGAGGCAGGAAGTGGCTTCTGAGGTTCCATTATCCAACGGTAGCCGTCTTCATCGTTATCGAAGGTAATTGAAGTATATTTACGAAATATTTCTCTACGAAGATGTATGTAACATTCACCGCTTAAGAGTATGAGAGAGATGTCCTGACCGAAACAATTTTTTATAATGAGAGATTCATGCAATTTCATTTCTTCCTCGGCAGAAATCCATTGTAGTCGTCTACCAGTTTTTTCACAGACCTGTTTCAACATGCAATGCAAAGAATCCTGTACACAGTCAATGCTTGCAAGGGGCAAACAAATGAACGAGTGTTGGGATGTAAAAATAGCGGGTTCCTAATAGAGAAGTACGACATTATAGTCGGAATGAGTGATTTGCTCACTCTAGGTATAACCGTAACTGGTCTACCAACTAACATATATCCATTAAAGGATCAATCAGACGATAACTGTCTGAATCCATATAAGCCCCCGTCAGACACAGTCAAGGCATTAATACCTGACTTTGCGGACAAAATCATGGATCTGATTCTTGTTAATAAGAAAATAAAGATCACAGATTGGGCAAAATTACGCTTTAACGACGGATATGTCAGCCTTGGAAAGTTACTGATTTATTTACATTATTTCTCATAATTCCGGTTCAAACACCAAATTACCTTAAAAATTGACCAAGTGTAAAATCGCCTTATTTTTTATTCTTTACATCTTTTTTTTTTTGCGGAATCAATTTTGAGTCCCACATAACCCCCCTATTTTCGGGATACAACCCTAATTTATTCATTTTCTGTTCCTATTTATTTCGGGTGCAAGCAACAGGATTTAATTTTTACGTCCTGATTTTACGTCCTGATTTTACATCCTGATTTTACATCCTAATTTTACATCCTGATTTTACATCCTGATTTTACATCCTGATTTTACATCCCGATTTTACATCGGGCCATTGCCGCGATCTCCTTGTTGGACCAATGGTTTGTTAATTTCTTCCTGATGTCGTCAAGTGGATTTGTGCTGGTCATTGAGTCCAGGCAACCTCCGATGTAGTTTGCGAATGGTCGCGCGGGGAGCAGGCAGCAAAAATGAATTAAGTTTGTTTGATGTTTCGTGATGATGGCTGCTGCTTGGATGAGTGCTGAGTTAAAGCGTTCGAATAGGGGGTCCAACGCATCCTTCCATATAGGCGGAGCCCAGGCAATAATGTTCAGCCCATATGTAGCCGTGGATAGGATGAATGTTTTGAACATCACCAGTCGGTTGCGGGGGTGGCGCCAGCTGAAGCCATGGAAACCATAAGCGCGGAAAGAGGTAATAACCAGTGACAATGCTGCAACCATGGATTTCATATGTCTAACGAGGTTGATTCCTGGTACTCCGTGAGAGAGTGGGAACCCCAAGTATTTGGAGTGTTTCGGTTCGGCATGTGTGGGCGGCAGTTTCAGGGGGAGGTAACGTGTGTTCCAAGGTGCGTCTGCAAGCGTCGGCGTGATAAGCTCACCATTTATACGGAGGGTTGGCGCCGCGTGTCGCAAGTCGGTAGATCGTAGTCGGGGTTTAATGACACCCTGTCCGAGGCCAGATTTGTGTCCCCACGCATCAATGTCATCTAAGAAGGGCTGGAGCGAAACCGATCGAGGGGCTTGGATTCGTGTGTCATCGACAAATAAATAAGAACGGATGAGCTTCGGCCTAAATTGAGCTAGCGTGACAGCTAAGGAATCAATATAGATAATAATGAGCTGGGGGCCGACGATTGAGCCTTGTAGGATGCCATTCGGTGATCCAGTTTTCAGGTATTCCATCGTGACGCAGAAGTACCCATAGGCGTGGGAGAGCGACCTTGCCGTATGCCTTGGTTATGTCCAGACAGACGTCGTTCCACTCCTCTTCTGACTGTGTCTCAGATACCATGGCGGCAAGTGCTTGGGTATGACAGGAGTACCGTGATTTGAAGCCAGCTTGGGTAGCATGGGTAAAAGAGCCGGGGTGGCTCGTAATAAGATTAAGAAAGCACTTCTCAAAGGTGCGTCTGATTATTTGCGTAAGAGCGATGGGGCGGATGTCGGCGGGGGAGTACGAGGAACTTAAGTTTCCTAAATGTACTCTTAATAGGTATAATATTATTTATTTCAAAAATGGCAAGTATGTATGATACAATGTATGAACATATGGTATGGCTCTCATAATCGCTGTAGTGAGTCAGGAAAGATTGATGGGAAGAAGTGGTCAGTAAATTCCCGTTTGAACCTTGGGCCAAGTGAGTCGACAATGTAAGATATGTGCTGAGTCAATTCGGGCCGGTGTTGACAAAATACTGTTACTATCGAATGTTCCATATATTCGCTTGCTGACCTACTAAGTAGAGTATCCACCTCTGTGGTACGGATCGGGTCTGCGTCGTGAAGTGCCGCGGAATTGGTTAGTGCAGAGTACGAAATACCGAGAAAGACCAGTTTATCCGTCATAATCCGGTCGAGAAGCGAGGGTGGGGGTAAGCCAATGCCGCACCAGACCACGGATGAATTCGGTATGTGTTGGCTGGCCTGGATCGGAAGTATCATAGTTGGAACCAATAAGCGCGACAATAGTACGAGGAACTTAAGTCTCCTAAATGTGCTCTTAATAGCACGAGGAACTTAAGTTACCTAAAATGGTTTTTAATGGTTTTATTAATTAAACCTTTTCCATTTAACACATCAGATATTTGGATGAGGCCATTAAAAGGCCTCAGTAAAATACCAAACACAAAAGAGTTGGTCTAGTTCTATTAATAGAGCTTTATTTGCTTTCCAATTTTATTTATATCTGAATACTTCGGTAGCGAGATGGCTCAACCGAATATAGGTTTCTAGGGACTATTAACGTTACCTAGTGGATCCTCTGATAAGCCAACCAGATGTGCCAGTCTGATGAAGGCTAAGTCGGTAATTCTTGATAGTGGCAAGTTATTGATTAAGACAATAATTAAAGACGTCAAGAGTATTTTTATTCTTATTTAGTTTTTCTAAAGATAGGATTTTATGAGTCTATCGGATTCGCCCCAGAATAGAGCGACAACGAAACACTAAATAAAATCCCTTCGGCGGAAACAGTACTGAGAGGATTATATATGGGCAATGTCTCAGCCTCACAATCCCTCAGTATTGCTGTTTTCACGAGGCAAACCAACTTTATTAAACGTCTCATTTCGTTTATTTATATCGATGTTTACACGTTATATAGAATTTACCTACGCGTTTATTTATTCTAAGGCATTAGTATCGCCTTTATTAGACCGAATCTTACACACATACACATCCTTTGGAGTTGCCAACTATCATGTATACAACAACTAGGAGCAAACAAGGAGGTGATCTCGTGACATGTACTGATTTAGAACCAGGCAAAAATTTCGTGCAGCCTATGCATTTGAATTCCATGTAAATCGATACAGATTTGATACTGTCACAACCACCCGTACATTTACACAACCACGACCTATTGTAACGCAATGCGTGGCAATAGATATCATAAAGGAATACTCCATCTGAACAAAACTTTAGCAGTATTAAGTCAATCGACGAATTTATAATCCAAGCCTAAACCCAAGACCACTCTTGAATATTGTCCAACGTACACAGGATCAAAAGAATAGCTTTATGTGAAAAAGGTATATCATGCAAGGTCTTGTAACATATGAATAAACTAGAGTCTGCAAAACATAATACGGATTTCGTGGAAATACAAATAGGTGACCAGTTCATTGACACTAGTCAAAAATATGGACCGCACGCTGAACAAGATACATGATCGAGAATAGCATCACTCGTGACAACTTCGTCAATCCAGAACGTGGGCAAAAATAAACGCATTAAACTCGCACGCGAATCAGAGCTCTATATTGGCAGTCACAAACTCAACGTTTTTGCCATGTGTTCGCTGTGTTGTATTCAAGCTTGATATATCATGGGGTCGGAAATACACAATATTACTTTTCCTAATACGTATCTGTAACAGAAGATCCTATCAATGATGTATTGAAACTAGTTTGTCAGGCATGGGACCACGGACAAAGACACCCCACCGAGTATACCGAAAACCGATTTAATCCTCAGAGACAAAGTAATTCCACAAAAGGGTAATCAATAGCGGATGTATCGCATCTCATCCCAAGAGGCTGTTTAATATCTACTCGATAGACCTGTTTTCTACTTGTCTTTACCACGCGGTGTATACAAGCCTCTTTTGCATAACTTCGGGACGAACTCTTTATCGGATTCTTTTGACTCCGATTGTGATTTTCAACCGACAACGTATTTGCTGATATATTTCAATGCGTCAAGATTTACGCTATTAGATATACACGAAGGGTGAAAACAAAAAGTTGTCATTAAAATGACTAAAGTACCTGTATGTATATTTAACCACTATAGATTCGACACATATTACTGCAATTTGAAATGATTTTTTTTCTTCCAAGTTCAATGCATCAATAAAGGTATCTGCCATATCCTTCAAAGATAAAAAAAAGGAAGTTCCTGAATGGTTGTGTACCGTCCAAATCACGTGGTTGGCGTTCCAACAGCATATTTTGATTCCAGCAAAGGCATTCATTGTACAATTTCTAAGTTGTTTAACTTCGTTCCAAATTTGCTATACCACAGTTTGCTGCTGCGAGTTCATCCTCTGTTCTTCATTTATACACTCTGGACTCAAACGATCCCACTTGCACCAACCTATTTGCTAGATTCGTAATACCCATTTACCGCCCTTAGGATGTTTATTCGTATCGCCTTGCTTACACATTCGATGTTCACGGCTTGAATGCGTAATTGTGCCACCTTCCATTGCCTCAATTAGTAATCACTCCTCGTTCGAGTACTACACTAGCTTGTATTCCGAGCATCAGTCGTGAAAATACAGAAAACGTGCTCTATTCAATTGAACACCTCGTAAAAAACATCTTTCCAACACCCTTTCCAACACATGCAAAACCATACATACTCATATAGCAATAACTTTCCTTCCCTATCTGCTAATGCAGAGATACTAGCTCACACCATGGCTCGTGTACAAGAACTCGATAATGTATAAGACACTACAGATCTTGTCAATTGTGAATACATCATTCAGTCCCAGACAGCATTTTTTTTTACTACCTTCAATCAGAATAACACACAAGCAAGACAAGTGCAAAAATTTAACTACATCCTTGCGTCATCCATCAAAAATACTTTTGCTGTCAGCTCATTACCAAGTCCAATAGTTGACGATGCGAATCCGCCCGAGTCTAACGCTACAAATATACATCTCAAGCTGAAAGTTTAATCATATTCGATTAATAACAAGGATCCCGACTTCTTGATCATTGATCTACGATTGGACACCCAAAAAACTTCAATTGTAAGCAACCTACTAGTATTCCTTCGTGATAAAGAACGACAAGATTCACGTACTGTATTGATCCCTAATTCGGACAACACTTATATTTCACCTACCCACACCCACCCACACACACGTGTACATACACACACACACACACACAAACACACACACACACAAACACACACACACACAAGCACACACAAGAACACACACACAACTCGCTATACTCGAATGTGCGATAATCGTACGCCGATATGTTTTCCCTGAGTTGCAAATGGTCCTTGATATCCATCGTCAACGTGTTTGTATGCTCACAGACTGCTCTTGGAAGACAATTGCCATATCGTTAAGAACACTTTCAACCTTATATAAATTACCACTGGGGACTAAGAATATCGTACCTGTATTAATCTTCTGCTCGGACACATGAGTCCTCTCTTCGTAGGGTACTTTAGAAAGGATCGTTACCCCTCCCCCCCCCTTCTCAGTCTCGTGTTGATATGGTCACCATCGCCTCCAAGGTCAAAACCTCCACCTAAACCACCGTCTTCCGTATTTTTATCGCGTCAGGCTTGCGTTCCCGTATGCGTTTCTCATCCTCAACGCAAATTGCGCAATGAGAACTTTACAACTTGGCTTATCGACGAGGGTCACCCCCGATGGCGTGCCAGTGTTTTCGGACTTGTGCTTGCTTTGCATCTGTGTTTGCCATCGTCGTTGCCTTTTTTGTGAGTAGTATCTACCACATCCATCTTATCACCGTAGTTTGTGCAATGAGAATTATTCGATTAGGCTGGTCGACGTGGGGTCACCCTCGATGGTCTGTCAACATCTACAAAAGCTACGCCAATTTTATTATTTTTAGTAGCCTTACCTTTTATTAGTGAAGTCTTTGGTGTAATATGGTCTGATTTCTTACGATTACCCATTGCATCAAAAATCCATTGCATCGAATGTGTCGATGGAATCCATTGCGTCGATTGCATCGATTGTATCGATTGCGTTTGCACAACTTAACTATAATTCACTTGTAATGTTGTAAATTGAATACATATATAAATGATAGGCTTGCACCATCAGTTTATTACATGGCATTCAACCCCTGCTTACACACAGCTTACACACATCTCGCAATGGTGTATGCGGTGGATGACATGGCATAGTGTGATATATGTTGTCGAGTCCGTTATGAAATAAACGATTACGTGTGGTAAACTGTAGCGATTGTTGGATGGTGAACAATGTTGGGTATCGACGGGGTGAGCAACAGGGTTGGACATAGTGGTAAAAATATATGCTCAGGTTTGTGGGTCGCTGGTATGCAGAGGTTTAAAGGACGTGAAAATAATGTTAAGTATAGTGGAGGTGAGCGAGAGAGTTGGCCATAGCAAATATGTTAGTTTGGGTTGGCCATAGTAGGGTGTTGCGGGGGGGGGGGGGGGCGGCGCGCACGGGGGAGGGGGGGTTTACTAGTGTTAGGTTTATTGGAGGTTGGCGAGACGGCGACAGTGAATACTGGTCATATTAGAGGTTACCTTTTTTAAAAGAGTGCGAACAAATACGATAAAATCCTATACTCTTTATAAACCCTACCTCTCAACAGTTAGTAGTTGACACTATTCTACTTTTATACACAACCGGCTATTAATCCGACAAGAATGTTATGGTATATTCATTATTGTATCTTGTACCCGGAGTCGTTCGCTTGGCGTTTCAAGTTTACTGTTTGTCGACGGCATTGCTGCTGGGAATATATATGCGGTATTGAGTGTAGGGCTTCAGGTTCACGGATGACAATATAGATGTGGACGCACCTGAAAGAAGGACTATAGCATCTGCATTCAATTATCAGTCAAAAACTCGAGATAATTCCCTATAAACATTAAATAATAACCCGCACCTAATATAGATGATACGAGCCTTTCACTCTCGACTTTTTCCGGCGCATTGCTTAGTTAGTTGAAATCAAGTGCCGACAACTAAACAGTTGTGTATGCTTCACAGCCGAACTTGGTTCTCCATGTCTGGCCACCGATTTTTCGATCTTGCAATGAAAATTGGGACTTACTTTCACATATTTTCAGGCCAACCTTTTAAAAGGCGACGACTGTATTCCGGTCACCTGCCGAAATCAAATCAAATCCGCTCTTTGCGCTTGCTAACGCATAAGTTTATTGATTTAAATGGTGACATTTTGAAATAATGAAGTCACGGGTGTAGCATTGGTTCTCAGTTCTTCTCTCCAGACATATGTGCAGCTTGGAGCGCTGTTATCACGACGGTATTCACTATATCAAGTACTGTACATCCTCTGCTCAGATCGTTAACAGGTTTGCGAAGACCTTGTAGCACTGGTCCCATTGCGATGGCACCTGGCATGTGATATGGAAAGGTTGTTACTTATCAGTAATGTCCATCTTAAGCTTTCAAAACTCGATGAAGCTCACTGGCACTTCTACACGTACTGATAACATATTGAAAGTCTTATACAATAACCGAGTACTGGATAATATATCAAAGTCTTGTACTGTAAGCAGATTTGTGCATGTCAGTGATTGCAGCACCATCTATACCCACGTACGCACAGGAAAATCATGACCGCCCCATAACTATTATTAATGGACAGTTACGAACACGAACACACACTTGTCATAGCAGTCAACATATTTGATATATATGTGTACCGAGAACCTATATTGGTACAAAGAGAGCCACGGTTGTAAAGCAGACATATAAGCCTGTAATCATAGAAACACAAGCCTGTAACTAGAGACACACAAGCCCGTAGTTAGAGGTGTTGCAACGGATACAAGAATGACTGAAAGCAAAAAGGTGTGATGAGTCGAAAACGGTATTAGTTTAGTTTGTTGCGTGTCCGCCGGGATACCAATCTATATCACTCGCTGAAGAACATCAACACACACATATCCAAGGCACCCTCTACAGGCGCTGGGAATGGAAAGACACGAGTGCACACACCAACACACTCGCCTGTCAAGGGACTCGCACCACAGCTAACCCCCAGCCCCCACAACACACCCGCACGCAGCAACAACAACTCCCTTATCTCTGCATACCTGTGGATTGCTGCACGGCTTTGTACGTGTTATTGCCTGTGTTGAGATCCGGGAATATCAGCACATTAGCCTTACCAGCCACCTTGCTTTCGCCCTTGATTTTAGTCTTGGCGATCTCCGGGTCAACCGCAGCGTCGTACTGTATGGGGCCCTCGATGGCCAGCTCTGGTGCGAGTTTCTTCGCCAATTCGCATCCCCCACGGACCTTCTCGATTATCGGACCTGGCGTATATTCAACAGGGTTTATACATACACGTTTTATAACAGGATATATGCATACACGTTTTATAACAGGATTTATACATACACGTCTTATAACAGGATTTATACATACACGTTTTATAACAGGATTTATACATACACGTTTTATAACAGGATTTATACATACACGTTTAAGGTTCGGTAAGAAGCCGGGGCACACTGTACGTGTGACGATAACTGCGGCACGGACTGACATGTGGTGATTCTATATATTCGAGTCTTGGGTGGCGTACGACTACAAAGTCAACCGCTACAAGGTTTAAACAACCTACATAAATATTACAATCATACACCATTTGTGGTAACTTTAATAGAGTTTCCGATAGCGTACGACAATATAACCGCTACAAGGTTTAAACAAGGTAGATAAAACCGCAACCGGACACCGTTTGCCGTACCTTGATTGAAATATCCTGCGGCATACGACAATATAGTCAACTGTTGAGAGTCTAAGCAATTTACATAAAAATAACAACCAGACACCATTTGTCGTACCTTTATTCGAATCTCCGGTGGCGTACGACAACATAGCTACGCGGGGGTCCAACCCAAAGACTTTCGCAGTCTCTGCTGATGAGATGGCGATCATTGCCAGTTCTTCTGATGTAGGATTTACATTAATCGCACAGTCACCATACACGAGCACCTATATGACCCCGCGTCATGGCATATGTTAGTCAACAAGAAGTGACGTATATATATGTATATATATATATCACACACACACACATATATATATATATATATATATATATGTGTGGGTGTGAGTGTGTATATGAACGGATATGTACCAAGTTGAATAATGAAATAGAAAAATCTTAATTATATACATATATATATATATGTAGAACAAGTTCATCGTAATACATAAACATTATTAAAAGAACATGTCCAATAACAGCCAAAACCATAGTCCTACTTCATAGCAAGCGCGTAATCATACATAATCACTTTCTCAGAAAACAATACGAAACATATCCAATAACAGCCCAACCCATAACTCTCCTTCTTACCAAGTGCGTTGTACCACACACGCACCTTATCAGGCAGCAACATGAAGAAGACACTCGAGACGACGGGTCTGTCTGGTATTGATTTGATTATCTGAAGTGCCGGTCGGATAGTGTTGGCTGTGGTGTGTATCGCGCCTGAGACCATGCCATCTGCATCACCCGCCTGTACCATCAACGTACCTGCAAAGGGTATATGTGCCAGTATGGATTGGGTTGTTTAAGAAGAGTTTATAGACATTGGGGTGGATTGGGGATCGAGAACACATGTTTCATTTAGGAATTTAGGATGAAGAGCATGTGTTTAATATAGGATTAAGGATATGTGTTTTCAATCTTGAGAAAATAAATCGTTCGTTATATTGAAGATTAGAAGCATGGTTTATTATCAAGTATACGAGCTTTATTCAAGCTTAGGATAATATACGTTTCATTTAAAATAAAAGGCATATGATTTTATTTGAGATTAAGACCATATATTTAGGGTCACATGGCATACAAGTGATAGTAATTACAGTTCGGAGTACCGGAGGGTGTTGCAGTGTATTGCCTGTGGTAGATTTGCTTTTTATTGGTACCGTCAAAGACGAACTATCCCCTGCCTGCACTATACTATCAACGTACCTACCTATGCTACAGTACAAGAGCACACGCATCACATGCACACAAGTCTGAACACAGATATAATCTGCAGTACGTTTCAGTTGCAGTTCATTGGTTGCATCTGTTGTTGCTTGAAACAAAGTACCACCAGCGCAGTAGCTGGCAGATCCCCTCCCACAGGGTGCCTCGAAAAGATAGGACTTAGTCTAACAGTTGTATACCGTCATTGTATGTGACTCGCATAGTGTGTGTATGTTTGTGTGTAGGTAGGTATATGTATGGGCGTGTACCTACACTATATGTACCTATAGTGATCACCTAGCATCATATGTTCCTATGGTGGTCATAGGAACATATGGTGATCAGATAGAACTTATCCTAATAGTCATACTCATGGCCCAAGGGTCTCAAACAGTATACATATGGTGCTTGTGTATAGATAGGTGTATGGGCGTGTACCTACACTATATGTACCTATAGCGATCACTTAGCACCATCTGTTCCTATAGTGGTCATAGCAACATATGGTGATCAGATAGAACTTATCTTAATAGTCATACCCATGGTCCAAGGGGTTCAAACAGTATGTATATGCTGCTTGTTTGTAGGTAGGTATATGGGCGTGTACCGTGTTCGTATAGAAAGCATATATTTGTCGGCTACCTACGCATCCATACAAAAATACTATGGCTGAATGCATACGAATACATACCGGAACGAACTAACACTTCAGTACAGATATACTATGACTAAAGATATACGTATATAAACCTGTCAGATATATATGATACGGCTAAAGGTATACGTATATATACCTTTACACATACAAAATCAAACAACAACAGTATTGCTAAGTATATACGCACATCCGCCACACATACCAAAGTAAGTAGCATCCATGGCCTTTACACATACAAAATCAATACAACATATATATATA
>NW_014039863.1:29764-34241 GCF_001186125.1 Sphaeroforma arctica JP610 | reverse complement strand
TAAGTATATACATACCAAAGTAAGTAGCATCCTGGGCCTTTACACATACAAAATCAATACAACAACAGTATTACTAATTATATACATACCAAAGTAAGTAGCATCCATACAAAATCAATACAACAACAGTATCACTAAGTATATACATACGAAAGTAAGTAGCATCCAGGGCCTTTACACATACAAAATCAATACAACAACAGTATTGCTAAGTATATACATACCAAAGTAAGTGGCATCCTGGGCCAAATCAATGGCCTCGTCTAACTGCATGCCCTTCTTCTTGCGCAGATCGAAGAGTAGATCGGCATATCTGCTGCGGTCTTTAGAGCTCGATGGATTGATCAGCTTAGCCTCTGAGATGTCCACACCCAAATGCGTGGCACTCGCAATAATCTTCTGTGGGTCGCCTGCAGAGGGGATGAGTGTATGAAATGAGTGTATGGGATGAGTGTATGAGATGAGTGTATAAGATGAGTTTATGAGACGAGTGTGTGGGACGATTGTATAAAACAAGCGAATGCCTGAGTGTGTGTGTACAGTATGGATGTTAGCACGAGAGGGTGTGTATACGAAATGTGTGTGAGTGAGGACGTATGTATAGCCTAAATCAGAAGGAAGAGAAGCCTCAGAGAGGTACACGCTCACGTGTGGCATGCTTGTCGTATGCTGAGAATCACTTATGGGTTGTGTGTATGTAATTGGGTGTGTGTGTAAGTGTGTGTGTGTGTATGTAATTGGGTGTGTGTGTAAGTGTGTGTGTGTGTATGGAAGTGTGTGTGTGTGTATGTGAGTGAGTGTGTGAAAAAATGTATGTAAGTGCGTGTGTGTGTATGTAAGTGCGTGTGTATATGTAGGTGAGTTTATGTGTATGTAAGTGGGTGTGTGTGTGTGCGTATGTAAGTCAGTGTGTGTGTATGTAAGTGGGTGTGTGCGAAGTTTGTATGAAGGTGCATGTTATATGTCATATACATGCGAGTGTTGTATGCCTGATGGTACCACGTCCATATTTAGTACACTCATATGGTAATGGGCACGGCATATATAACTAAACTACTCGCACCTGAACACGGTCCGAGGTGACAAAGCACACCCCTTTGTTGGCCACATATCGTCTCATAACACTACACATACACCTGTGATAGGATTTATGTGCCAAAACCCAACACACACCTCAGATAATTCATACCACACACACACAGCTAAGACAGTGATTCACCATCACACACACCCCTCAGATAATTCATACAACTCATACAGAGCTAAGACAGTGATTAACCATCACACACATCCCTCAGATAATTCATACAACTCATACACGGCTAAGACAGTGATTAATCACCACACACAGCTAGGACAGCGATTCACCAGCACACACACCTAGGATGGTTAGATCCACCACGCGTAAGGCAATCAATTGGGCCGCTGCCTCCAGAATGCGTGGATCATCGCCCTCGGGCAACACAATGTGCTTCTTGTTCTTTCGCGCCTGTGGTATAGATGGGTGTGTAGAAGAGAGTGCGAGTTATATATAGGTGTGTAGGGGAAAGTGCGAGTGATATATAGGTGTGTAGGAGAGAGTATGAGTGATATACAGGTATGTAGGAGAGAGTATGAGTGATATATAGGTGTGTGGGAGAGAGTGCGAGTGAGACGTGTACTCCCATTATGATGTGCCTTATAGAATCTATGTTGTTGTACGTACGCAACATAAGTACATATATACGGTCAACTTCATGTTGTTATATTTGATACACACATTACATGTTTAATTTCTGTAGTAGAATGTGCTTCTTGTCCTTACGCGTCTATCATACGATTGGATTCCGGGAAAGTGATAATAAAACGTAAATTTTTCATATGATAGGATCTGCTGCTTTGTGATATTCTCATACGCCTGTTGTATCCTTAGGACAATGTGGGATGTGTTTAACAATGCGCCTTGCATCTTGTGCCGATACAAGTCCAAACTTGCATATATATATGTATACACACACACACATATATATATATATATATACGTACATACACACCATGAATACATACATACATACATACACACACACACAAATATATATATATATATACGTACATACACACCATGAATACATACATACATACATACACACGCACACATACATGACATATCTGCATCTGCTATATGATATATAAATAACATTGGTATACACACATATTTAAATAAAGAATATACTTGCATGGTATAAGTCTCTTGGTGTGTACCTGTTGTATCAGCTTGTGCTGGAATAGTTTGGGTGTCATGCGTGGGCTCTTCTCACTCAGTACCAGTCGTCGGATGACTTCTTGGTCCACGTTGTCGTCCCACAGCACCTGAGAATGCTGGATTTTGCGCTTACTCGTGGGCAGCAGATGACCCTATATCGGGTAAATATATTCAAGTCAGGATTCTATATATATATATATATATATATATATTATAGTGTATGTCATAATGTACACGTGGTGTTGTTTAAATGTGTATGTTATATATATGAATTATAAACTATGTATAGGAAAAGTAGTACCCATATATAATATGGCTGTATACACACACACACATATATATATATATATATGAACTAGATTATGTATATATGTATAATCTCGCGAAGGTGCAAATAAAACGATTGAAACAGGTCACGCCAAGCTTTAGTAAACACAGCAAGACATTACAGCTACATCGCTACAACAAGCGTATTGCCTTGAAAGTAATACCCAAACTAAAGTTGGAATCAAGTCTTGTACTGCGATAGGTACATTGCATGCATTGCAAGTATACGGTCAAGTAAACACACCGGACACACAGTCATCTCTAAGCAAGCCCAACATATTATATACAGTGCAGCATAAGGGAAATTAATCACACACACACACATATATATATATATATATATAAATAACAATGTGTATGTATTCTATATATACATATATATATATATATATATATGTATTTATATATATATATACTTATACATACATATTTAAATGCATGTCTGTAGCATATCCATACCTTAATATTCGAGGCAATCTTAGCCGTGGTAAACGTGTCATGTTCGCACTGCATCACGGGCATCATCTGCTTGCTCTTGGGCATGCCTTTGATAATGTCTTCCCAATAACGTGGAGGTTCTTGTCCACCCGTCACTACAATGCCGGCCACCGTAGGCATGTTAACGCTCTCACGCGCAAACATGAGCCCAGCCAGCACATCCAGGCGATCACCTGCAGGGGCGGGTGTGGGTACGGATACATATGAGAATTGTGTAAGTTAGAGTGGGGAACAACTCGTACGTCTGTCTTTTCTTATACATACATATATATATATATAAACATACATATAAGTATATATATATATATATATATATATACATACATATACATAAACCAGAAAAAGCAACAACATATACATCTTACCTGACGTGAAGATAAGCGGTCCTGCCCCAGCCGTCGCCGGCAGGGAATTGAGATGCTTCAAGAGCGAAGGAAATTGCAACGTTCCCACCAGCATGGAGGAGATCTCCATGTCTGCGTTCTCATCCATCTGCTTCATACCGTAGAGAGGCCGTGCCTTGAGCGTACGCTCAATCTCGTTCAGCCGCAGCGACCCCAGAATACGACTATCGGGCAGTATGCCTGCAAACGGAAGGCTGATCTTATCATAGGCGCGCTGAGCATACCTGTGTGGGGTAGGAGAGGGTGTGGTTGCAGGTGTGTGTGTGGAGGTATAACATACAGGATGGGGATGGAATGGTCTTTATATATGTACATACATGACTATGTATGTGGTTATATACACACATACATTTTGTACATAGACACTAGTACAGATTCATATAATATATAACCACTTACATACACTAATTGTACGTACACTAGTACAGATACACAAATTATGTAATCACTTACATACACTTATTGTATAAACAATAAAACAGATACATAATATATATAACCACTTACATACACTTATTGTATTAACATTAAAAGAGATAAAAAATATATAACCATTTAAATCCACTTATTGTATAAACATTAAAACAGATACATAAAATATGTAACCACTTACATACACTTATTGTTTGTACACTAGTACAGACAGTTATTATACGGACACACGGGTACGTATGTATAGTTCATATAGGTAACTATATAGACCACAAGAAAAGATCCGAAAGCTTCCTCGAGCATGTGATCTACTACAGCATCATACATGAACAGAAGCACTACATACAATGGGACACCACCATACGCACACATATATATCTTTAAATACATAGACATATACATATACATAAACAGAATATATATGTATATATATACATAATAATATATATGTATATATATACATAAACACAGTATATATATATATATATATATATATATATATATATATATATATATATATATATATATATATATATATATATATATATATATAATATATATATATATATATATA
>NW_014039863.1:1828-12919 GCF_001186125.1 Sphaeroforma arctica JP610 | reverse complement strand
TAACAATACCTTTAAGCATCAGTCCCGCGAACGGACCTGGAGCTAGCCCAGCTAACTCTAGAACTCTGATACCTCGTAGCGCCATGTTGTATACTGTCACACTTTAGAACCAAAAAATGTGTACACCTGCACCTTCAGTCTACTACTAGATACCCGTATTGTGCATTATTATTCCCCCTTACTTGTCCTTTCCTTCTAGGCAAACAATAGTTATTATGCGGTTTTCTTTGTTTGCAAATACTTATTTTTTACTGATGCTGACAGATTTGATATCACATGACAGTCGGTACTGAGTTTACTGATACTGCCTGGCTACCAACACGAAAGTCAAGAGACGAGAGACGAGAGTGTTCGATGCAAATTCAAACCAAGCGACCAACCAGCGTCCAGTCGACAACTCAACAACAGACGAGAGGGGTGCTGAAGAATGTGAAGAAAAAAAGCACACTTGGGCAAAGTCCTCGCTATTGGTGCAAGTAATGTTCCAGCCGACCGGGCGATCTCTGTTTTTTGAAAATTAAAATTTTGGGGGCAAATCTATTTTGTTCTCTGGACGAAAACCTAGACAATAGTGGTCAAAAACTTGCTTGGGGTACAGAATCGGCTGTAGAGGGGGTTTTCAGTGTGAATGAGTCTCGATTTTAGGTCTAAAATACCTCGATTTTGTCTATAAAGAAATAGTAGAGCCTACTGCTCTAGTCTCTCTGACTAGCGAGAGAAAAAATATATATATATACTTTCTCGATTGTTGTCCAAATTTCTAAGGTAAATAAAACCATAAACCACTTTTCCCGTACTATGGAAGTAGGACGTCGCGGTCGATACTCGAGAAGTGATGAGCCGAGATGTGAAAATTATGAAATATACAAACTAAGTTTATAGCAATACTTGAACAGTGGAAAGTGAAAACACAAACGACTCATGTAAAAAACCAAAAAAATCTGCTCGAAGTTCAATACATACATAAATACAACAAGAACCTGGTTCCCGGAGAACCAGACTCCCGGGTCCGCGGAAAATGGGATTGGGGCTTTTTTTTTACATAGCAAAATATATAAAAAGTACATAAATAAAAAAAACGATTATAGCCTTCTTGATATTTAGACAAAACGAAGAACAAATATAAATATATGTTGATAAATAAATACATATTTTTTTTAAAAATGATTTTTTTTTAAATCTATTATGTATGTACATATATACTGATGTACGTAGCAGTATGTATTATTTTTTCTCAAAAATATGCATATATTTCTATACGAGTATTTTCAAAACATATAAAACAAAACAATACATATGTTTTTGTTTTAAATTTTTAATTTAAATAGATGGCTATGCCGCTATGGTAAAATGTAATTAAAATATAAATGTAGATACATAGTCATTATTATTGTTTTTGTGTTTTGTTACAAAAAACAAGTATGTACAATTGTACATAAGTACTTGTATTTCATAGCAAACTCATCGGTCCTCGGTCCTCGAATTGTCTGTAAATACTTTCCGACTCCAACAATATTTTAAAAATATGTGAGTAAATTTTCATATCTCCAAAAATAGAGAAATTCGAAATACTTTTTGAAAAAAATGTCAGCTGATTTGTGATCAGCTGTATTTTTTAACCGCTGGGCGGCCTGGGCCACTTCAGGCCGTGGGTCGTGGGACGTGGGACCTTGGGCTTGGGGCGAGGGCCCGTGAGTGGTGAACTCTCTGGGACTCTGGGTGGTAAATAAATACCATAACATCGTCAAAAGTGAAAAGTCAGACACCATTGTTTATACATTCATTTTATTATATATAACTTCCACACACAACAACAACAACAAGAGAAGAGAGAAGAAGAGAGAGGCCTGGTGAAAGTGGGGGACTGGGAGTTGGGGGGTGGGTCATCCCTTATAGTCTCTGGTGACTGACTGGTCACTTTGTCTTGGACTGTCGTTTGTCTTGTGCCAGTGGTCAAGAAGAGTGAGGGTTCAGAATCCAGGACTGGAGTCCAGAGTCCAGGCCCAGGCCCCAGCGGCCTTGGACTCTTGGAGTCGTGGACAGCTTGGTGTGCACTGCACACTTAATGTTAAAAAAAGTGTTACGTTAAACCGTTTATAATTTAAAAATTAATGGTTAACGTTAAACTTTAAAACCATATATACAACAACCGATATTGTTTAGGTGTAGTTTTCTAGAGATCATATATTATGTCCTAAATAATATATGTGTCGGCTTTTGTTGAATATAGGTGCAGTTCTGAAGTGCAAAATCAACGATTTCGACCATGTAGAAATGAGTTTATAAATAAAAGTTTAACCGTTTATAAATTGAAAAAATATCTGTTAACGTTCAACATATATCTACACTACGTATAACTTTTTGACTTTAGTATCTACACTACGTATAACTTTTTGACTTTAGCAGTGCACACTGCTCTGCTCGACACGAAATTGCATATATAGTGGCCTCCTTTAAACTAAATAATTTGGTATTGATATAAAAGCCTGTAAAAAGGCCCTTCGTGGAGAGGTATTATACACATATATTTGACGATAAAAATTCATGAATATTTGTTTTGTTTTATAAACAACATAAAAAAAGTAATAAACAAAAATGTCAAATCCTGGATTTTCTCGAACCTTTTACGGCTATATATATTTTATTTGTAAAAAACAAACGATATTTCTCAAATGAATGAGGTATGATAAATGGTCTCCTTTACTCTCTTTCTCTCTCAATTGACTCAACGTCTACTATAATTGCGCTCCAAGAGATTTAAAAAAATATAAATATTCTCTCTGAGGCTCTGACTCTGTGACTCACCACTTAGTCACAAACTGAGTCACCACGTTCACTCCTATTTACAAATCAGAATCTTATCTTATTCCAAATTTACAATATTAATCTCAAAATTCTGTTTGATTTTAGACTTTTAGTCTCCACATGTCGGGGGCATATTTATACTATTCTGTATGACTATTTCTCACTAGTCTCTCGTAGTGGCTGCAGAATGCGGTGTGGGAGGCAGAGGGCCAGTAGGCCGTAGGGGTGTGATTAATTGACCATGTTTGGGGAAGCAGCATTAATTATGATCGATGTTTTATATAAAACGTAAACAACTTTGAAAAGCCTACCACAACCATTATTGAGCGATTTTAGATAAAGAGTTTCTTTGACAAGGTAAGCAGACGGAATAAAGACGGAATTGGATAATACGTGTGTTGCTTTCTTATTTGATGTATGGTTGATAGTTAGTACGTGTTGTTGCACTACTAATTAATGTATGATTGATGGATATTACGTGTGTTGCTTTTTAATTGATGTATGGTTGATAGTTCGTACGTGTTGTTGCACTTCTAATTAATGTATAATTGATGGATAATACGTGTGTTGCTTTCTTATTTGATGTATGGATGACGGTTAGTGCATGTTGTTGCTTTTCTAAATGATGTTTGGTTGATAGGACGTGTTGTTGCACTTCTAATTAATGTTCGATTAATACGTGTGTTACTTTCTTATTTGATGTATGATTGATGTTTAATACGTGTTGTTGCTTTTCTAATTGATGTATGGTTGATTGTTAGTACGTGATCTTGCACTTCTAGTTGATACTTCCTTCTCGGTGTGTGTGGATGTATGGTAGGCAATATAAGTCGTTAAAACAGTTGAGTAGATATCTGTCAGTAGTTGGTCGATTATATAATGGGCTGGTCTGTGCGACCACTTTACTTTACATAGACAGGTTTCAACCCCGAGGGCAAGCAATACATATATATATAAGCTATAATATATATATATATATATATATATATATATGAAAGGTTTATAGATGCATAGATTGAAAGGTTATATATAACTATATACATGACAATTTTATCGATACAGACACCATTGACGAAGTTACACTTCGTTTCTCACGGAACGTCTTATATCGCACTGTTTCACTTTCCGATGTTCCTTATTAAAAAGTCGAACGAATACAATTGAGCGATTTGTACCCATTATTTCGTATTACTGATCCTTGGTATCGAAACATAATTACTTTACAATGTATTGATAAACGGTATACTTTTACATGCACAGATGAGTGCTGTATGTGTAATGAAAGGTGAGAAGGTGACTGGCACCATCCACTTCAAGGAGGATGGCGACTCCCTAGTGCTCACTGGCGAGCTCACTGGACTATCCCCAGGAGAGCACGGCTTCCACATTCACCAGTTCGGCGACAACACACAGGTATATTTATGTGTGTAAGCTGCTCACAAATTGACAATAATGATGATATACACTAAATTATATATATATGTATTTATACATATATATACTTTCATACATACATTCATACATATATATATATATATTGAAATATGGTATATTTTTACATATTCTTTTATGGTATAAATGTTACGTAGAAAGATACATCTATTTGTTTGTTGACCTTGGAGGACATGTTTATATCAATATCTATCTGTGTAAATATTTGCTTTCATGCGTCAGGCGACAAATTTCCACATTGATGATAGTATGTTCATTCGGAAAACACCCATATGCACCGGAACACATTCGACATAGTGTTTATAACTTGCTACTTTACTATTAAACTATAATCAGTCTAATATAAATTGATCGAGTCTGAGATTCCTCCATTAAACTCAAATACTCTGTCCGGCATATATGTATGCATTTACACTTATCCTATGTGCTAGTCTCTGCATCAGGGATTGATGCACATATTATGTGTCGCCGAACGTACACCTATACTGTGGTGGTGTGTGCTGCCTCTGAGTCATGTTCGTACCTCTGCATATGCATTGTCGCATGGCACATGTGTATAGTCCGTGTACATTATGCACATGTGTATAGGCCGTGTGCATACGTGTATAGTCCGTGTACATTATGTGCATGTGCTTAGTCCATTTACATTATACACATGTGTATAGTCCGTGGACATTATGCACATGTGTATACTTTGTGTACATTATGCACGTGTGTATACTTTGTGTACATTATGCACATGTGTATAGTACGTGTACATTATGCACATGTGTATAGTCCGTGTACATTATGCACGTGTGTATACTTTGTGTACATTGTGCACATGTGTATAGTGCGTGTACATTATGTACGTATGTAGACGTGTACGTTGTGAATGCAGGGTTTTTGTCTCACTAATCTTTGACTGTGTATAGTCCGTGTACATTATGCACATGTGTATAGTCCGTGTACATTATGTACGTATGTAGACGTGTACGTTGTGAATGTAGATGTAGAGGGTGCCTGTCTTACTAATCTTTGACTGTGTATATGATGGACTGTTGACAGGGCTGTACATCCGCTGGTGGTCACTTCAACCCCGAGGGCAAGCAACACGGAGGCCCCAACCACAACGAACGACACGCCGGTAAGCTATAAATAGATTTATAAGTTAAGCCACTTTCCTATATTTTCTGTATAGTAAGAGTGTGCTATAAATAGATTCACTCCGTGGGTATACGTTGAGCCACATTTCTATAACTTCCGTATAGTAAGAGTGTGCTATAAATAGATTCACTCCGTGGTATACGTTAAGCCACATTTCTATATTTCCCGTATAGTAAGAGTGTACTATAAATAGATTAGCGCTGTAGTATAATTTAGATTCTCGGTATAGTAAGAGCAGCCTGTTAAAATATATAGATTCGTTCTGTGGTAGATTCAATCGGTGATATTTGTTATATAGGCTATAGCCTAGATCTTATGCATAGCAAGATTAAGCTATAAATAGGTTCAATCTGTTATACTATAGAAGTCAGTTATAATATAGGACTTCTGAGTATATATCCCAAAACCCCGTGTGAACTAGGGTTATGGGGTTCCCCCATTCGTGGATCATGCTTCTGCGGTGAGCAAAATGCAATATACTTGATCGTGCTCTGTGTCGTCTGGCGATTCCTATACACCACAACAAGGACGTTATAGCTTTTAGTGCTTTTGTTCTAGGGTTTCTTTTGGTTTAAGTACACTTTTTACCGTACTCAGGTGATCTAGTCGTGTGCACTATCAAACACCACACAACCGTACGATGAATGTAGAGAGATACCTGTATGCGTAGCCTCTGTGTTTGAATGTATCTGATGGGGTTGTACATACATCTGGGCGTACAGGTGATCTCGGCAACGTCACAGCTGATGAGAGCGGCAAGGCCACTATCAACATCACCGACAAGCACATCGCGCTGGCCGGCAAGTCTGGAATTATCGGTCGCACTGTTGTGGTATGTCGGATACGATACACGTTACATGCTGCATATCTACTTGTGCATATGGGGAAAGACGGCTGTTGGTAGATGGTTTTAGGTGATTGCAGGGGTGTTTTACTGGATACTGGTTTGGTGTAGGCAGAGCTATATGCTTTGGATAGTGTGTGTGATGGTGTGGGCTCGTACTATGATTGATGGGGCTGGTAAAGGTAGTGTTTATACCATCGGCAGCACATTGACCTATTCTGAATGTCTGGAGTCGGTGGTTGAATTGTCAGCCTTATCGAATGATATACATCTGTACGTGATCGCATACCTCTATATATACATATACACATAGTATACTTACATATGTATGTATGTATGTATCTTGCTGGTATCATTGATTATGTATGTTGATTTGTACGCATGTTGTTGAATGCCTGTATGTATTCGTGTACACATGAGAAAGTATGTATTTTTATGTAGTGTTACACGGTATTTGTAAATAATTGTATAGATAAGACACCATGTACTAAAGTACGTATACATTATCACCATCACTGTCTATATCCAATGTAAAATTGTCATGTTTGCCCCTTAGCCTCCTTGTATTCAAATCTCAATACATTGTTTGCATCTTCTGTTACCTTTTGCCACGCCATAGGTTCACGAAGGCACGGATGACTTTGGAGAGGGAGGTCACGATGACTCCAAGACCACTGGCCATGCTGGAGGTCGAGCTGCGTGTGGTGTTATTGGCATTGCCAAGTAAATGGGATATATATATATATACTCATTGAATGTATTGCTTGTATATATGGGGCTTATAAGGAAGGGAAAATCAATGCTAAGTGAATGTGGTGCTCAAAAGCTGTATATATAGAAGGCAGATTCGCATAAATAAATGAAAGATTTCGGTTTTGTGAACCAAATGTTCATATCTGCATTTGTGGGTTTAATTTCTTCCGCGCAAATCGGCGATCTAACCAGATGCAATTGCCACTGGTGTATGGCTTTAATAACCGCTGGATGCTCTCGAATCGGAACTCACTGCCAAATGCCGTGCAGTTCTTATACATAGGTTCTAGCGCCAAAAAGGGTTTAAATCGGAATAGAAGTCTTTTAGATACAATATAGTGCGCGAAAATCCGAGGTTTTTTTTCAGGGAGGTGTGAGTGTAGAATATGCATGGCCTGATGCAACGAGTGAATATGCTGGGCTGTCGCTGTGCTCGTTTAATACCTTAAATATCCGATTTACAGCCAAAACTCTGTACAATTGGAGAATGATTGTCGAACTGTGTATATCTTGACCGGAATTATTGGATTTGCTATTGGATATGCGATGACAATTCTCCTCAGCAAAGGAATAACTTTTAATTGTGTTTACCTTGCCTGAGTTCCTGGGCTATTCAGGCTCGAGCTAAATATACGTTTATACCTGTAACGGTTTCTAGAGGCTACACCGGTTTCTAGCGTCCCTAGTCGCTGAGCAGGTGGACAAGGCGCGTAATACTGTAGGGTTTTTAGAGTTTTGGACAACTTATTAGAGCCTACTTGAGAACTAAGCATCAGTGAAGGCTTTGTGGGATAAATGCATGCTGTACAATGTACAGGATAAAGCCAAACTTTTATACCCGAATTATAGAGATGATCATACTTTAATACCCGAATTATAGAGATGATCATAGGGGTTGTCCGAGTTTGAGGTCAAGCTTTTACCCAAATAATAGAGAAAAACAGGGAGATATAGGCTGTACAAGTTAACAAGCTCAAGCCAAGCTTGCCCAAACTATAAAGTTCACCCGAATTATAGAGATAATTAGCAAGATACGGGCTCTATAGTTTAAAGCCAAGCATACCCAAATTGTAGAGATAAAAAGAGCAATACAATGTTAAAGTAAATGCGAAACTTAAATACTCGCATCTTTCTAATCATCTCTACAATTCTGATAAACTGTTCTTAAATAACTTCGGACAGCCCATCATCTCCTTATAGAAGCAGTACAAACTTTAAAAAGTAAATGCCCAACTTAAAGCCCCGACATATAGGAATAACCAACGCAAAAGTGATATTGTAAGTGATGTCGATTACACTTGAACAGATATATAGACTGAAACTACTAGAGGCTGAGCCTATTTATAATTATCCCAGCATGCAGGAAGCGAGTGTCTCAGAACATTCGAGTCTACAGAGATGCAAAATGTAGTAGAGATGCAGCTAACCCGAGTTTCGGTACTAGACAGTGGGGGAGGGGTTAAGGGTTTACCATAGCCTAACCGAAGATCTGAGATCATCGGATAAACCACCTGAGATCATCGGATAAACCACCTGAGATCATCGGATAAACCACCAGAGATCATCGAATAAACCACCTGAGATCATCGGATAAACCACCAGAGATCATCGGATAAACCACCAGAGATCATCGGATAAACCACCCGAGATCATCGGATAAACCACCCGAGATCATCGGGTAAACGGCGGAAGTAACTATGACGCTCTCACGGTAGTCACATGCCTCATCATCTAACTAGTGACGTGCATGAATGGCTTAAGGGCGGGGTAGTGCCTTGTTCAAGACGCTTGGACGCCAACAGACATCTGCAAACACGTTCCCCAAATAACTGACACAGCAGCACCTGCTCATACATAACCCGATTCGTGTCATAACAACACTTTATTGACTAATATTTTTCCTTTTTTTTTGATTGCGAGTACGTAAGTAGGTAGGTAGGTAGGTAGGTAGGTAGTAGGTAACCCCCGAGAAGCCCTGGTGTATATCAATGTACACTATCCACAGGGGTCAGAAAAGTACGAGCGTCTCGGTAGTGTGTGTGTGTGGGCAGGAGTCTGCCTGTGTGTGTGTGTGTACCTGACCTGTGAGTCAAGCAGCGACCTGACTTACATCTGACTACAGGCCATGGGCACATACACCCCCCACCCGATACATACGAATAGGGGGTCTGTAGAGGGGTCTGATTGTTGCCACACCGACAGTGTACTTAGTCGAGTATATATCGTAAGGGGACGCACGCACACCACAGTCAGAACGATCAGACAGGTGTTGGTGGGTAAGCCTCCGGCAAAACCAGGCCAGATAAAGACCCAAGACCACGACCCAGCCACACATATGGAGTGTTGCAGACGCAGACAGGTCGGTGTGTACGTCTATATATATATATAAATAGTGTGTGTGTGTGTGTGTGTGTGTGTGTGTGTGCGTGCGTGTGTGTATGTGTATGTGTGTATGTATGTATGTATGTATGTATGTATGTATGTATGTATGTATGTATGTATGTATGTATGTATGTGTGTATGTATGTATGTATGTATGTATGTATGTATGTATGTATGCGTATGTGCTCGATACTATCGAGAACTCGTGCCGTAGTTCGAGACGGTGTGGCACAGCGAGTCCTCAGTGACGCTGGCGACCCGCCAGGGATGTCACCTAGTCACATATCGCATACTATCATATCGCATAGTACCATATCCTTCACTTTCGGACAGGACAGGACAGTTCAGTTCAAGGGTACCTCACCGTGCGCCGAAGACGTGGCACTGAGAAGAGGAGTCCTTTCTGGAGAGTGTAGTACAGTGAGAGATGGTTTGATCCACTCACACGTATTGGTCAGATAGTTGTGTCCTATTTGTGAATACTTTTGTGCGGCCGTTCGGTTGTCTATATCCGCCGCCATAAATTGCGTATGTATCGAGTAGAGCGGCTTCGCCATTGCCATGGCAACGAGTCCCCGGGACGGTTCCAGCCTGGTCCGAGATTTGTATCCAGCTCAAAACACTGCCAAGGCGATGTGCACTCGCACACTGCACCTCAACTCCCCACACAGGGTCATATTTGCCCTCCAGTTGGCCGATGCACCTCCCACACCCACTCATAGCTGCGCCCGTGCTTCCATGGCAGACACTCAGCGCATGCATACTACACATGCGGCGTGTGTCCCAGGAGGCATACCCTCCGATAGTCCACACCTCACCGCGCTATAGCACACACCCAGCACACACACACGCACATGCACATGCGCACCACGTGCGCCTGAATGCAGCTGTGGGGTGTGGCGTACCGTTTGCCGCTCACGGCCTAGCTGTTCATATACTCAGCCAAGGCGCGCAGGAAGAACAGGAGTTCGGCTTGTTTCCTGGCCTCGGTAGCGAGGATGCTGATGTGTACTGTCTCGGCATCTCTCAGGCCTGCCCGACAGCCCAGAAAGTCCTTCATGGTGGTGGTCTTGGGATAGCAGGTGATGCGTTTGATGAATGATTTGAGGGGGCGCTCGACGAGTTTGTTGACCTGTGGGTTTGGATGTGTGGGAGGGTAAATGTGAGCGTATATAAATATATATATATATATATATATATATATATATTGGGTGAGAGTACAGCGTTATGTATGGTAGTGATCACTAATATATAACTACACACCGTGCACACAAACAGAAATAAACACAAATACAAGCACATACACACGCACGCACCTCCGAGTAATCGTAGTCATCATGCAGTATACCACATGTCCGGTGGATGTAGAACCATATGGCCCGGCGGAAGCGAGTGGTGTCTACCTGCGACAGCCCCAAATGGTTATCAGTCATTTCAATGGCCACTTTAAACTCATCATCAAACAACTGTGCCACTCCCCCGAGAAAGCCGTTGAGTGTTGAGAATGCTTGATCCTGCGGTGGATGCGAGCGGGAAAGAACGGAGCAGAGACTTTAGTAGGAGAACTTAAAGGCATATACACACACATGAATCTATATATATATATATATATATATATATATATATATATATATATATATATATATATATATATATATATATATATATATATATATATATACTACTAGTAGTAGTAGTAGTAGTAGTAG
>NW_014039863.1:0-1808 GCF_001186125.1 Sphaeroforma arctica JP610 | reverse complement strand
TATATTCCCCCATTCTGGTAGGTAAGCAGAAGGTGGCGTATATTAAAAAGTCACACAAATAGGCGCATCTGGTATGACAACTCGAGATAGTCGTTAAGCGCTGTAAAAGGTTTGAGTCGAGAGAGTAAATACAATAACAAAACACGCTCGTGAGTGCAAGAAATAATAAACTAAAAGCATGAACAACAACTATTCCTCGTACAGAATTATCTATTGAGGTATTCTTACGGATTCATGTCACCACTGCAGGCAATATATATATATATATGTATATATATTGAAATATAATGTATATATATATATATATATATACTTGTACAATATATACATGTACAATATGTATACAATATGTATACAATATATATATATATATATATATATATAACCAAACGAATCAAATACCTGCCACGAATAGTCTTGAATCCTCAGTGGGCTGTGTTGCTTCTGGTCAAAGTCTTCGTGTGCACAGGGCCATCTGTAAGTTGATATAACAGTGGCACGTATATCAGAAGAGAACGAATGCAGTTCAAAGGACAGACAATGTGAATAAGTATTCATATATCAATAATCATATATATACATAATCCATATAACATACTTACACACACATATATATATACATATATACATACATACATACATACATACATACATACATACATACATACGTACGTACATACATACATACTATACACATACATACCATACACATACATACATATATATCGTACATATATATACATAAATTCTAGACCGTATGCTAAAATACACGCAAATGTGTACATAAACCACACTTACCCATCCCCCACACGCGTGTCCATGCTCAGCCGGTCCGTATCCTCGCTTTTGATTTCGTCGTACAAGGTCTCTGAGTTGGTGAACGCGTCCATTCTACGCGCATCCCCTTCATTCTGCGCCTCTTCACTCTCCACACAGTCCATATCTTCTCCTTCATCTTCTCCACTCCCACGACCACCTTCATTGAGCAGCTCAGCGGTTCGCGGGGCCCAGACTAACGAGTCTTGCGAGTTCACAGACAGGTCGTCGACGTACTGGCCATGTCCTGGTACGCTTCCCTGTGCATGTGGGTGTGTATTACCATTCGCATGCGGCTGGGTATGGTTGTTGCTACTATTGGAAGCCCCATTGGAGGCCCGGGATTCCAGGAAATAGCCCCCCACAGAGTCCAGCTCTGGGGTTAGGCCTAGACCGTACACTATGCCACACAGCGAGTGGTAGTGCGTGAATATGACGCCGATCTGTGCGCGATGCAGAGACGTGGTCAAATGAGTTCCGATGGTTTGTGCCAGTGTGTATGTACGTGTACAGTATATCCACATATATTCATACATATACATATACATATTATTTATATGTACATATTTCTTTTACTTTTAACCCACCTGCGCAAGCTCTGACATGCTCCAGTTGTCGGCACCCCTCACCAGGTCCTTGATATGATCGCGTGTAATACTCCATGGGCGGTGTGCCGTGATACAATTTAGCAGCTGCAGTTTCTGTATCCTGACCGGTGCGTACTGGATGTCTTCCAACCACAGTGGATCTCCGCCGTACGACAGGAATTGAGTCGACAACACATGCAGAAGATACGAACAATCGTGGCGACTGACGGCTAGGATGGCTGTGGTGGTAGAAAATCATGAATGGGACCGTATATAAATATATGTATATATATATATAGAATGAACATATATATAGAATGAAAATATATATCTAGAATGAATATATATATAGAATGAATATATATATAGAATGAATGTATATATAGAATGAATACATATATATAT
>NW_014039864.1:43743-49740 GCF_001186125.1 Sphaeroforma arctica JP610 | reverse complement strand
GTATGAATGTGTATATATATATCTATATATATATATGTGTGTGTGTGTGTTTATATATAAATGACACAATGTCAAATTGTCATATTTCTACGCCTTATTATATTGCTAGTACTTCTTGTAGTCAAGCGCCACATATATGTCCAATAATGATGGCACCCTTCATCTCCGGAACTCGATGTACTTGCCATGTTTTTAAGCTATCACTGAACCCGCACACGAACTCTGCAGACGCCTGACATAGAATGGATGTTCATATATGAAGAAGCCTATTTCTTGTGCACTGCGGTTCCGAAGGCGCTGAGTGATAAATTATATTACAGTTTGGAGGAGTTCTTCAGACAAACTTGCGAAGATGCGTGCAAGGTGTGTTTGTTAGTACTTGGAATACGTTCGATTGGCATGTGGTCGTGTTCACCATGCATAATTCGATATATTACTTCTCTCGCTAAGCCCGGCTTTACTCGTCTTTGGATATGTGTAACGGGCCGAACTGGGTATGCTTGTGCTATGTTTAGACGCAAAGACTACGTTGTCACCATGGGAATGGAAATTCCGAACAATCGACGGACCTCGTTGCCAGAAGTGTAGAACCGATATGTGTCTGGATATGCGAGAAAAAAAAACGATTTATCTAAGCTTTCGATACCTTTACGATTTATACCAACTTTTCGTTGTCAGGATCAAACCTTTGTATGTTGTTATTAACTTATATTCTAGTATCGTTCTTTGGTATACAAACGCGCCAATACAATATCAAGGAAACTTTGATTGGGCAAGTGAGACGTCATGCCAATGCTATTTTGTTGCTTGCATAAATATCAACCCGAGACAAAAACATGGACAAACACCCTACAATAATAAATCTTAGCTCCATACTAAATTATGTTCCTGCTAGCTTTCAAATATGTACTAGTCCAAGTAATATATCATTTAGTCTCTGTTTCAAACATTTTTAATGTGTTTTGGCGAATATCTAGATATGAAGAACTGGTACTAAATAGGTGGCGACCTTGAGGCGAAATACATCGCGCATAGGTATTATTATGTCTCACGGGGCTATCTCTATAACAGGAAATTATGGCGGGAAATCTAACGAGCGTGTACCATGCGAAGTGGCAAGTGTACTCCATCGGGTCCAACATCATCCGCTCTCAGTGTAGGTATCTGGAAAGCACGTGGATTAAGGACGAGAAGGATAAATACAGGCAACATATGTACAGGTGTGGGCATCGACTTGAGTGTAATGCCGTGTGTGTGCGTAATGTCAGACATGCTGGTCATTGCACCGGCCACTATTGGCTGTGGGAATACATATGTGGCAGCTTCTGATTACTAATTTATAGACCTTGCACGCGTGTGAAGCGTCACTTTGCATGTACGCCACCCCGGTGAAAGTGGCCAACTGGCAAGTAGTATCCCATATACGGGTGCATTTAAGTGTGTACCTGTATGCGGTAAAATCATCTGCAAACTGAATACATAAGTTGGAAGTCCGGCGCTGTTACACGCCACATTTACCAATTGGAACAGCCTTTAGTATCATGGTTGGCATATACGTACCTTGACCGGAATTAACTTGTACGATAGGTGTCCACACCTGCCACCCACTATCTGCATACTATAGCGCGCAATTCGGGTTACTTTGTACGATGAGTGGTCACACTAGCCTCCCTCTATCTGTATGTGCTCTCAGCTCACAATCCGGCTCGGATAGTCGAAGAGACTGCCCGAGTGACTTAGGTCCGCTTGCGTTCCAACAATGGAAGACATATGTATTCGAGAAAGTGCAGGAAAGGATGATCAAAGACTTGTTGCAGGTTAGTACTGCAACCGTGCATTTGTATTACAGTGTGTTGTAAGGTCGATGTCGACTGAATGAAGTAGGATGGTGTAGGTATCCGGGTTAAGGTTCAGAGCAGTCCCAAAATTTGGGTTTGGGTTACGGCCTCTCGGTATGTGTAATCAGCCAGCATGCCCTTTCACTTCGCATATGTGACAATGTGTCATGTGCAGTTGTTCTGGAATACATGAGGATAATGCATCTACCTGCACGCTTTTTTACTCTTTGTATCGCTGTAGGCTCAGACATACACAAACCACGCAGAGTTTTGAACTCTTATATGGGCTATTGTGTACAAAGATCATTTATCTAAACACATATATGTATATATATATTCATATTGTGGGTGTGAGTGTGGTTGTGTCTATACACGCAGAAGGCGACGTCTGTAAATCTGCAGATAGGTTGAGCTGTTATGTCAGGCTTTGAATATCAATATAACGTAATATTTAGCGTTACCAATCTCCGCCTGGTCGTTTGGGTTTTTTCGTGCCCTAATTCTCGGAGCGGGTGCATTTGTCGCCCACTTTGCCACACAGGACATACAGAAGGACAGAGACGGCGAGATGATCAATGCGTCGGAGGTGCAGGGCGTCATCTCCTCTCTGGTCGAATTAGACAGTACTTTCAAAGCCCCCGAGATCCGATCACGTCACGGTATGTGTGTGCTGATTACGTAACGGTATGTGTGTGACTTCCTTCGTGGTTTTTTTTTGGTTTTTTTCTTTTATTTACTATCTCTTCGCTGCAGGCTATCAACTCTCAACGTACTTCCCTGGTGGTTGTTGTTTGGTTTTTTTAAATTTTTATTAACTATCTCTTCGCTGCAGGCTATCAACAACCCGGCACTGGACAACTGTCGGTGTACCAAGAAACATTCGAGAAACAATTCTTAGCCGAGACGGCGCAGTTCTATCAGAGGGAAAGCAATGTGTACCTGTCAGAGAACAACTGCTCAGACTACATGAAGAAGGCGGAGGTATGACCAGCCATGGCACCCTCTCACGGAAGGGCCCTGGTATCTAGTTATAGAAATACTTCATGTGAGGGCTATTGTATCTATTAATAGAAACACTCATGGAAGGGCCCTTGTATCTAATTATAGAAATACTCATGTGAGGGCTATTGTATCTATTAATAGAAACACTCATATGAGGGCTATTGCATCTATCAATAGAAATACTCATGGAAGGGCGCTATCGCATCTATTAATAGAATTACTCATGTAAGGGCCCTTGTATCTAATTATAGAAATACTCACGTGAGGGCTATTGTATCTATAAATAGAAATACTCATGTAAGGGCCATTGCATCTATTAATAGAAATACTCATGTGAGGGCTATTGTATCTATCAATAGAAATACTCATGTAAGGGCTTTTGTATGTATTAATGGAAGCACTCATGTGAGGGCTATTATATCTATTAATAGAAATACTCATGTGGGGGCTATTGTATCTATTAATAGAAACATTCATGTAAGGGCCCTTGTATCTAATTATAGAAATACTCACGTGAGGGCTATTGTATCAATAAATAGAAATACTCATGTAAGGGCCCTTGTATCTAATTATAGAAATACTCACGTGAGGGCTATTGTATCAATAAATAGAAATACTCATGTAAGGGCACTTGTATCTAATTATAGAAATACTCGTGTAAGGGCCCTTGTATCTATCAATAGAAACACTCATGTGAGGGGCTATTGTATCTTTTAATAGAAATACTCATGTGAGTGCTATTGTATCTTTTAATAGAAACACTCTTGTGAGGGCTATTGTATTCATTATTGGAAATACTCATTTCGCACTCACTTGCGTTCGCCCGCTCGTTCGAGATCATATTTGCGCTTGAGAGTATACTGACGCACGTAATCACCAGCCATTGTACAAAGATGTGTGGTTATGAGTGTACGTTGTAGTCAGGTAGACATTGTACATAGTATGTGTGGTTATGCGTGTATGTTGTAGTCAGGTAGACATTGTACATAGTATGTGTGGTTATGAGTGTATGTTGTAGTCAGGTAGACATTGTACATAGTATGTGTGGTTATGAGTGTATGTTGTAGTCAGGCAGACATTGTACATACTATATCCACACATATCACACATACATCCACCCGCACATGACCCACAGACTACCCTATGTCTATCACTGCTCAGTCACACAGCCCATGGCTTAAGCCAATGCACACACCGCACACATACATCCACCCGCACATGACTCATAGACTACCCTATGCCTGTCATTCCTCTGTCACATATCTGTCACATACCTCACCGCCTTGCCTCCCCCTTATGCGTACTGACTTGGTCGACTGCAGGCGCGGCTGCAAGAGGAGGAGATCCGCGCGCGCAAACTGATACACTCCAGTTCATTTGCCAAGCACAGCCGCGAGTGCGAATACCAGTTGGTGTCTGCGCACATGGACATGCTCAAGGGCGAATGCCAGAGCTACATGAAGAACGAGGACGTGGATGGTAGGCTGGGTGCGCTTGGCTCACTTTCATGCACGTGTTTGTAGTTTATGCATGTGTTTGTAGTTCATGCATGTATTTGTAGTTTATGCATGTGTTTGTAGTTTATGCATGTGTTTGTAGTTTTTACATGTGTTTGTCGTTTATACATGTGTTTGTAGTTTATACATGTGTTTGTAGTTTATGCATGTGTTTGTAGTTTATGCACGAGTTTGTAGTTTATGCACGAGTTTGTAGTTTATTCATATGTTTGTAGTTTATGGACGTATTTGTAGTTTATGCATGAGTTTGTAGTTTATTCATGTGTTTGTAGTTTATGCATTTATTTGTAGTTTATTCATATGTTTGTAGTTTATGTATGTATTTGTAGTTTATGCATGAGTTTGTAGTTTATTCATGTGTTTGTAGTTTATGCATGTATTTGTAGTTTATGCATGTCTTTGTAGTTTATGCATGTCTTTGTAGTTTATGCATGTGTTTGTAGTTTATGTATGAGTTTGTAGTTTATTTATGTGTTTGTAGTTTATGTATATGTTTGTAGTTTATGCATGTGTTGTAGTTTAGGCATATATTTGTGTATAGTAATAGACACAATGGTGTGCTGGAGTGAGTGGCCTTTCCCATTCTAGACGACACACATGTATAGCCCATTGACCTCACATACATACCCTATACAGACCTGAGTCGCATGTACCGTCTGCTGAGGCGAGTGCCCGAGGGAGTGGATGTGCTGTTGCGCGAGTTTGAGACGTATGTCACTGCGGTGGGACGGGAGCAGATCGCAGCTATCCAGGAAATGGTATGACTTAACCTCATCTATTGTATATTGTATGACTTAACCTTATTTATTGTATATTGTATGACTTAACCTTATTTATTGTATATTATATGACTTAACCTAATTTATTGTATATTATATGACTTAACCACATTTATTATATATCATATGACCAGACAACACTCATCATGACGAAACAACACTCATCACATACACTCACTGCATATCAAACGACCAAACACCACTCATCACATACACTCTATACATACGTTAGTCTCACTATAATCAACCACCATAAACAGGTGTGTGCCAGTCCGTGTCTATGTTTGTTCACTGTCATAGGGAAGGGTGCTGTCGGCATCTACAGGCCTGCACGCAACTCTGTAGTACAGCTCACTCGGCTGCACTCACCCAGTCTCTCGCCCCATACTCACACTCAGACGACCCGTCTCCTATCAGTCTCTCGCCCCATGCACACACTCAGACGACTCGTCTCCTATCAGCCTCTCGCCCCATGCACACACTCAGACGACCCGTCTCCCATCCATCGCACAGGAACCACGCAGCTATGTGGAGTGTCTGCTAGCAGTACACGCACGCTATCACCAACTGGTGCAGAATGCCCTACAGACGGACGATGTGTTTGTGGCTGGGCTAGATAAGGCGTGCAGGAGCATTGTCAACCACACGATGGGCGCCAAGATACCGCAGGCCCCTGAGCTACTGGCCAAGTACTGTGACATGCTACTGAAACGCAGCCCGGCAAACAAGCACGTGGACGAGGCCGAGATCATGCAGAAGCTTATGAGCGTGGTATGGTTTTTGTAAGTTGGGAACGAGTATAGTACTCCCGTGAAACGAATATGTTTATGAGCGTGGTATGACCTTTGGTAAGTTCGGAAC
>NW_014039864.1:27143-43356 GCF_001186125.1 Sphaeroforma arctica JP610 | reverse complement strand
CTTTGTAAGTTGGGAAGAGTATAGTACACCTTCGAAACGGATATGTTTATGAGCGTGGCATGGTCTTTGTAAGTTGGGAACGAGTATAATACTCGCTTGAAACGGATATGTTTATGAGCGTGGTATTGTCTTTGTAAGTTGGGAAAGAGTATAGTACACCTTTGAAACGGATATGTTTATGAGCGTGGCATGGTCTTTGTAAGTTCAGAACGAGTATGGTACACCTTTGAAACGGATATGCACACGCCGGCAATGTGTTTGCTCGTCTTGTACTGCACGCGTATGTACCTATGGGTTGAAGGAGCGCATGCACAACACTTGGGCGTCTCACGGGTCTGTCTTCGCTCGCTGTGTACGGCTTGCATTGATGTGCCTCATTTGTGATGTCATTTGTGATTCTCTGGATTTGTCTTCGTATTTCTGATTGTGTCGTATCTAGGCAACGTTTTGTCGGGCACATTTGCGCTTTCTGTTCATGTAAGCGTGTAATGTCGATGATCATACGTGCTTGTTGTGTGTCTGTGTCTGTGTTTGTGTCTGTCTGTGTATGTGGTGCCTGTGTCTGTGTCTGTTTCTGTGTCTGTGTCTGTCTGTGTACGATGATCATACGTGCTTGTTGTGTGTCTGTGTCTGTGTCTGTGTCTGTGTCTGTGTCTGTGTCTGTGTCTGTGTCTGTGTCTGTGTCTGTGTCTGTGTCTGTGTCTGTGTCTGTCTGTGTATGTGGTGCCTGTGTCTGTGTCTGTGGCTGTGTCTGTCTGTGTATGTGGTGCCTGTGTCTGTGTCTGTGTCTGTGTCTGTCTGTGTATGTGCGTGTGTGTGTGTGTCTATGTGTGCGTGTGTACGAGTGTGTGTGTGTGGGCGTGTGTGCATCCCTAAAGATGTATGCTAACACATTCTCTTACCTTGCTGACTCTCTCCCTTGCCACTTCAGATGACGCTTTTTAAGTATGTGGATGATAAAGACGTGTTCCAGAAGTTTTACTCGCGCATGCTGGCCAAGCGCTTGATCCATTCGCAGTCTGTCTCTGAGGAGGCCGAAGAGAAGATGATTGATAACCTCAAGAATGTATGTATCATGCTGATGTATATCTGTGGCATTATAGCTGGGTAGGTATAATTTTCTATGTATGTAACCTGCTGATGTACATCTGTGGCTTTATAGTTGGGTAGGTATAGTGTTCTATGAATGTCACCTGCTGATGCATATCTGTGGCATTATAATTGGGTTGGTATAATTTTCTATGTATGTAACCTGCTGATCTATGTATGTCACCTGCTGATGTATATCTGTAGCAATATAGCAGGGTAGGTATGGTGTTCTATTGCATACTGATGCGTTTGTACAGGTGACAGTGGTACCCTTTGAATTGCTCATTCCTCTGCACCCGTCTGTCGCACATTGGGAGATCTCTGCTGATGACCCCCACCGTATCAGCCCATGCGGACGTGTCCGTGCATGTGTTAGGCAACCATGCCCACTCGTCTATGTATCTGATCCCAGAATATATCAACAAAAGAAAAACCCTAATCCCTAGCTAATTGCGGTATGTAACTATACTATGTAACTTCGTATCCCAAACCTCTGACTGTCGTACTTGCCTACACACATGCCTGATGGCCGATGTATGCCCACAGGAGTGTGGATTCGAATACACCATGAAGCTACAGCGTATGTACACCGACGTGGCGCTGTCGGCCACGGTTAACCAAGAGTTCTCGGCCTATGTGGCGCAGAAGAACATTGTGATGGATTTAGATTTCTCGTCCTTTGTGTTACAAAGCGCCGCATGGCCCTTGAACGCAGTGGACACGGACTTTGACCTGCCTGGTATGCATGGACACCTGAGCTACGGCAGCAGTTGCTAAAGCCACCTACCTACGGCAGCAGTTGATATAACCACCTACCTACTGCAGCAGTTGATATAAACACCTCCCTACTGCAGCAGTTGATATAAACACCTCTCTACTGCAGCAGTTGATAGAAGTGTTTGTGTCTGTGCTATCGGGTGTATGCATGTATACTTTGCATATAGCTGCATGGTCACCTACCTACTGCAGCAGTTGATATAACCACCTACCTACTGCAGCAGTTGATACAATCACCTACCTACTGCAGCAGTTGATATAGCTGTGGCTGTGGCTGTGGCTGTATGTGTTGAGAGTTATCAGATACCCCTCCAACCCCTTTGCTGTGGCTGTGGCTGTATGTGTTTAACAATTATCAGATATCCCTCCAACCCCTTTGCTGTGGCTGTGGCTGTATGTATTTAAAAATTATTAGATACCCCTCCAACCCCTTTGCTGTGGCTTGTCCCGTGTGCAGGTCCGATGGAGAGGGCTGTGCAACACTTCGAAACCTTTTATCACGAGAAGCACAACGGCAGGAAACTGCAGTGGATGCACCACGTCTCAAAGGTACACACATACCGCACTATACTATGAACCACGTCTCAAAGGTACACACACACCGTACTATACTATGCACCAAGTCTCAAAAGTACACACACACCGTACTATACTATGCACCACGTCCCAAAGGTACGCACATACCGTACTATACTATGCACCACGGCTCAAAGGTACACACATACCGCACTATACTATGCACCACGGCTCAAAGGTACACACACCGCACTATACCATGCACCACGTCTCAAAAGTACACACATACCGTACTACACTTTACCACACCCTTTGGGACAGTTACTCTCTGCTGTTATAGGGTATGTGAGATGGTGTATACTACTACACCGGACGCTTGGCTTTGGGCTGTTGTGTAGTATGTTGCATGTTGGAAGTATGCGCTACGTGACTGTGGGTGTGTGTGCTTGTAGGTGTAGGTTAGCTGGAATATGTCCATGTATTCCATTTGTGTATCTACACGTAGGCAGATACGGCACAGCGCGTTATTTTTCGGTTGGGTAATGTCTGTACTGTCTCTGACTGATCTGACTGAACGGATTCTCTGGTCGTGGGGGTTCGATGCAATGGTGGAACTCATGCACAGGTGGACATTAAGCTGAAATATTTGAAGAAACGATATGAGGTGCAAGCCACAAGTTACCAGGCGTCGGTTCTACTGATGTTCAACGAAAGAGATACATACAGCTTCGCTGAGGTGAGTGGTTGTTTCTGTATATATTTATATATTTATACATTTATATATTTATATATTTATATATTTATATATTTATATATTTATATATTTATATATTTTATATATATATATATATATATATATATATATATATATATATAGGATATATATATATCCATATATATATATATATATATGTGTGTGTGTGTGTGTGTTTATATGTGGTCGCTTTAGTCGAGTTTATAAGCGTGCGAGGGTCATGCGATGAATGCTGGTACGCCTAACTGCAAGTACATATTATACCGCTGTTTTCAGAGTGTGTGCTTTAGACAGCGGTTTCGTTGTCTTCAGAGACCTGTGAAAGTGACCTCAGCCGTTCGCATCGAAACGTTCACATATCTCCAGAATGCACAAGTTAATGTTAAATGACAGGGCAAGTCTGTGAAAACCTGAAAACCTAGGCACACCGTAGATAGTACATGCAAGGTTAGGCATGTACAAGCCTGCAAGTCTCCCGCTCACCACGCACACTCACGTTCGGCAGGGGGACGATGAACTATGAATTAGTGTGTGCATGTCCAGTAGACTGTACGTCATGCAAGATGTGTGAATTAAAATACCGGAACGTTCCTTCTCTCGTTCACCCCCTCCTTACACACACACACACACACACGCACATGCGGCAGATTCAAGAGGAAACACAGCTGAACGCCAGCGAGCTGACCAGGACACTCGATTCTCTGGTCAAAACACGGCTGCTGCTGCACGCGACCGACAACAACACTAGCGCATACGAGCTCAACACGGGGTTTGCCAGCAACCGTACCAAGTTCAAGATCACACAGGCAGTACAGGCTGAGCCGGCCAAGGAGGCCAAGGAAGCGTATGGGGCTGTGCAGGAGCATCGCGTGTTCTACCTACAGGCGACTATTGTGCGTATTATGAAGGCCAGGAAGCTGTTGGGCCACACAGACCTGGTGCAAGAGGTGGGTGGGTGGGTGGGTGTGATAGTCTCCATGGGTTTATTTGTGTAGGTGTATTTGCCTACGAGGTGTGTGTGTGTGTTATATTTTGCCTGGAGTTGATTTGCCTAGGGGTGTGTACTACGCGCTGCAACTGCCAAACACCGAAGACTATTACCATATACTATACACACCCTAAGTGCGTGCCCCCTATGTAGGTATTCATAGTTGTAAACTGTTTGTTTCTACCAACTGCAGGTGGTGGTCCTATGCGGGTATTCATAGTTGTTAACTTTTGTTTCTACCAACTGCAGGTGGTGGTCCTATGCGGGTAGTCATAGTTGTTAACTGTTTGTTTCTACCAACTGCAGGTAGTGGTGGTCCTATGCGGGTAGTCATAGTTGTTAACTGTTTGTTTCTACCAACTGCAGGTGGTGGTCCTATGCGGGTATTCATAGTTGTTAACTGTTTGTTTCTACCAACTGCAGGTGGTGGTGCAATCCTCCCGTCACGGCAAATTCACAGCGTCCATTCCGCAGGTGAAGAAGTGCATTGAGCAGTTGATAGACAAAGAGTATCTGGAGCGGACCGGTCCTAATAAGGACAAATACAGCTATGTGGCCTGAGAACGAACAGAGCGTTGTGAGTGGTCCACCAGACATGGGGTCAGAAATGGGGGCCTTTGTTGTGGGATGCTTAGGCCTTTGGCGGGGCCATTGGTATGGAACACGGCCTATGACAGGGCCATTGGTATGGGACACTTAGGCCTTTGGCGGGGCCTTTATTATCGAACACTTAGGCCTTTGGCGGGGCCATTGATATGGGACACTTAGGCCTTTGACGGGGCTATATTGGATAAGAACCGCTTTGCGGTGTGTTGCAGTATAGACACACTAACGAGGAAAATTAAAACAATGCTTTTCTCTCGTCCAGAGAACCACCATCATCTGTTGTGTCTTGCTGGTGCGCTCAGCGTCGCGCAGATCACTCAAGGTTGTAGTCAACACTCGTGTATCCTCAACCCTAAACCCTGAACCTTAATCCCACACACGCAAACATGGTGATCACTGTATGAACAATAATATATTGTCTCCGAATACATGCATGCGTTGACACTTTGTTGTGATTGCTCGCGATGACGACCTTGTGCGTACATCATGAAGTAGATGTCTCATAGTGGCTGTGCGTGCATCATTTTTAGGGTTTATGTATATATGTATGTATGTATATATATGTGTGTGTGCGTGTGTGTATAGATATAGATATATATATATTTATATTTATATATATATATATATATATATATATATATATATATATATAGTATATGTATAGTATGGAGTGTATGTATATATATATATATATATATATATATATAAGTCGAGGTGGCACCTGTGTGATACTAACTGTACAACTAGATGTGTGATAGTATATAACACGTGATACTATATGATATTCAGTTGTGTGGTGCTTGTTTACTTCAGGTGTGTGTTACTACTGTACAACTAGCTTTGTGATAGCATATGGTATTTAGTTGTGTGGTACTTATTTACATCAGCTGTTTTAGCTGGCTGAGTGAGACTTCTGTGATGATATGTGTTTTGGATCATTCAAAGTTGGAAGTCGAATGGACAATGTATACACATAGTCGACTTCCGTGTTTTATTGTTTAGACCATTGGGTACCCTACTGACTTTCGGATGCTATTGTGATCACAACTTTTGATTTTCATACAGCCATTGGAAATATGGTGCGAAGTATGCCAGTATCACACTAACTCGAGGATTCTGGTTCAACTTATAGCAAAAAGCGAGCAAGGCGCTATATAGCTATGTTTATATAACAAACTACATATGCATATTCAAGTCCGAGCTTGTCGGTTTATTCAAGAAACGTTCTGTTCTTTTTACTGTTGTGCATCGCTTTCGAACTCGTCAATGATACTCCTACCAACCGGCTGATTCAGTTGATTTCGTTGGATTTGTTCGACTTGGTTCGTGTTTACTGTCTCCCCTAACTATAACTCTGCAAATCAAATTGGGCACGTTGCCGAAACTCCAAACTTACCCCCGGGTATACACCCACACCTATATATTTCATACACAGATGAAAGAATAAAATCGAACTAGTTGAAGTGTTAGAAAACAGGATATAAATACATACATATGTTCGCATGAGTGTCTTTTAAGTCTCGTGGTACATGAGTACTGAAAAGATAATACATGTAAGGTGCAGTGGCATTTTTTTTTCTGTTAAAAACAAGCAAAACATGGCGCTTCGACGCCTCCGGTCTCAGACTCAACTCGCAGTCTACAGACAGTCTACTGACTACTCAGTAGTCAGTACTCACTACACTGTGTTTTATTTTATTGGTACTATGGTCACCGTACGGTGATGGTATGCAGTGAACTAGTGATCTGCTATTGTACTACGTCATATATACTCGGCTAAACTAAACCAATAATAATCATTGTATCCACTTCTCGGCTATGACATCACGTCTGACAACCAAATACCATTCTCTTTTCAGTTTTCACTTCACTAAAACCCTAAAATGCTCGAGATTTGCGTAAGAGGAAGGGTTGAGTGACGGACGTGACATGATAACGAATTTTTAACCATACTCTCACACACGTGTATATATATACATGTATATATATACATGTATATATATTTGTATATATGTATGTATATATATTCATTCGATATTCTAAACGATTCCACGCCACAATTTTACAAACCACCAAATATACACATCAAAATATACCTAAGTAAGTAGCTAATCTAAGCACCGTTTAATATTATGGAGGGTGTGGTTAGCTGAATGCTTGTCGCGGTGTGTCATTGCATCCATGCCCTACCCCCAGAGCAGTTCTCGTGGGAGAATGGCATGCTGTGTGAGATGGACCCTCTATTGGGCGCACCTGAGGATCACTTGCGCATGCTGGAAGAGAAGACCATTGGCGGCGAACGCCCAAAAATGTACAGAGCTGGGGATTTTGTCGCATACTATGTACACGGTATGTTATTCTTAGCTTCACTTGTGTTTTGGGTGACATGCAGTGTAGCCATAGTGGTGCATGCGCTGGCTTGTAGCTTGCAATCTCGGTCTTGCGCGGAGTGCTTCATTGTATGAGGTTTATATGTTTATACGCTTGTGATACTTAAACTAAACACCTTTGGAAATCAGTAGTGCGTAAATCACACTGAATATGTTGTAGAAGGTCTGCATTCTATTACTAGTGTTTTAATTTGCAATCACCATTTTTTACTAACCCTGGCGGAGTGTGAGTATATCTGTATAGAGAATCCATTCTCTTTCCACCAACGCCCTCTAGTATGTCATCCTTTGGTGTATTTGCAACGCTTGTGCTAATTGTTAGGACTCGCTTATCTGTAGGCATGCCACAGTCAGAGCTGGAGGAGTATGGCAGAATGCCCGAAATCCTGAGCATGGAGCCCATCAAACCATCCTACAGAATGGCCGACCAGTGCGACAGTCAGGTATGCGTTCGCTATCTATGATCTTGCAAGCTTACTGCGAATTGCCTTAAGTACAGGCTCTTCATGCCACAGCACATGAGCTTTCCATATTCCTCGTGCACTTATATGAACAACGTGTGCAAAGCGAGTTGCTTAGTTATCCAGTGGCCACCTATCCATGCCAGTACCAACTTAGCCAATGTTGACCATCAAATCCTCTCATCTGCACCACCCACACAGCCTCCCTAACAATCGTTCACACCCGCACTGTACACAGATGCTGCCAAGTGACGGTCTCGTGTGGAATCTTGAGCACGTCTCCAAACGTACCAGGGCAGCCTTCAACGGCACATACCTATTTGGTCGAGCTCTCGCCAACGACGATCCGATGATTGACCTGTACATCATTGACACAGGTGTAGACACCACAAACGTTGATTTTGGGGGTCGGGCCGTGTTTGGGGCGGATGTCACTGGAGAGGCTGCTCTAACATCGCCACACGGTACAAACAGCGCAGGGCTTGCGGGGAGTACGAGTTATGGGACGTCCAAGCAAGCGCGCATCATCAGCGTGAAGGCGCTGGCGGGGGCGGATGGGCTGGGCAACACGCGGCTCACCATGGACGCGCGGCAGTATGTAGTCGACGACGTCCAACGCAACAGAAACGCGCGCAGCGGCAGGCAGACGGTGGCCAACATGAGCCTGGGTGGGCCCAGGAGTGTGACGCTCAACCGCATGGTCAATGCGATGGTGAATGCACTCAACATACACGTGGTGGTGAGCGCCGGCAACGAGAACCTGGACGCGTGCGAAGCCTCGCCGGCCAGTGCTGCCCTGGCCATCACAGTCGGGGCCACCGATGTCAGTGACCAGCGGGCCGGTTTCAGTAATTTCGGGGCGTGTGTGGACTTGTTTGCACCCGGGGAGAATTAGTGACTACAGGCCTGAACGATGCACCTCAGCGTGTGTCTGGGACCTCGTTTTCCGCACCTATGGTGTCGGGTCTGCTGGTTAATCTACTGGCCGCACGCCCAGGCATCAGCGCCAGAGCGGCGGCACAGCTGTTGATAGACACAGCTGTGGTGGGAGATATATGCGATGCAGGGCCAAACTCACCCAACCGCATGGCGTTTCAGGACTGCACCACACTGACGGGACAGGACAGGGCCACTGGCGAGACCTTTGTCATCGATACGCGGCATTTGAGTGGGACGCTGGGGGGTGGGCCTGAGGGTGGCGGCATTAGTACTGGCGTATACATTGTCTTTGGAGCGGTCAGGGCGGCTGTGAGTGCAAGGCTCGTGGTGGGGTTGGTCTGGAAGTGTGCTGGCGCAGGCGGGCGAAGGAAGTGAAGCACATTACACGACCCACCACACTGTCGTTCGATCGGCCCAGGAGCCCGGGACATCCCGGATTCTCCCACTCAGTTTAACTCAAAGGCTATGGGCGACTGATACAGTCATACGGACAACGAACCAGCCCCGCTGTGGTCGTTTAATCAACCCCCGCAACAACCTGGTACATCTACGGTAAGAGTTAGGAGGCCATCTGTGGCCCGTAAACTCGATTATATCCTACACACACCACCACTGGCTTACGATTGACATGTGTGCGGATGTGTTAAGCTTTTCGGCATGGAGAGAGTGACCACCTCCCTGGGTCTACCACCTGGGCCCACCACCTGGGCCTACCACACACATGAACTTATCTATTGATGAAGCACTGCGGACCGCAACACAAGACATTCGATGAGACAAAGAGCTCAGTACACTGCCAATGTAATTACACAGCAACATTCTTAAATGGGGCCAACAGGAGCACCTTTACTTTAATCTAAAAAGGGGCCAACAGGAGCACCTTAGTGAAGCAGGTTGAACAATAACTTTAATGAGGCAGGTTGAACAATAACCTTAATGAAGCAATATGAACAGTACTTGCATAATAAAGCAATATGAACAATACTTGCATAATAAAAAGGATCGCAATAAGGTGGGGCGTGCAGATGAACTTACTTTAATCTAAAAAGGGGCCGACAGAAGCACCTTAACAAAGCAGGCTGAACAATACTTGCAGAATAAAATATATCGCAATAGGATTGGGCTTGCAGATGAATTTTACTTGCCAAATTGGTATCAACGGACTAATTGAAGCTCGACAAAAAAATCTGTAGCACAATGAATGGCACTATGCTAAATGTAGTGGATGAGTGCGAACGTATTGCCATACGCCATTGCGTTGAGGTGACTTTTACTTTCCTTTATTACAATGTTCTACAGCTCGTTTCTGGCAACAGAACCCTCACGCCCACGCTTATCATTCGAATCAGAACCAGACAGCCTCTCTGGGATATCCACGCGCGCATTCTTGCGCAACCGCGTGCCGCACAGAGCATCGAAATCGCATTTGTCGACAATTTCTGCGAAAGTATCTTTAAAGGCAGTGAGAGGACAGTCGCCCGAAGGCGTTGTTTCACAGCCAGGGATGGGGGTGAGGTCCTCGTTCACATACATGTTGACATACGGCTCACCTGTGCAGGGATTGATGCGCACAGTGTTACACGTGTTGGTGTGCTTATTCCGTGCTGGTGTGCTTGTTCCGTGTTGGTGTGCTTATTCCGTGTTGGTGTGCTTATTCCGCATGTATGCAGACGCAAGACAATATATCCTTCACCTGCCTTCACGTTGAAGTACAGACATTCAGGACATTTAAAACATTCAGGACATTTTAGACATTCAGGACATTTAAAACACTCAGGACATTCTAGACATTCAGGACATTTTAAACATTCAGGACATTTTAAACATTCAGGACATTTTAAACATTCAGGACATTTTAAGCATTCAGGACAATTTAACATTCAGGACATTTTAAACATTCAGGACATTTTAAATATTCAGGACATTTTGAACATTCAGGACATTTTTTTGGATGTGCATATCCTTTCATTGAGTTTAGCGATTGTTAGTACTGCCTTGTCATTTCATCAATTTCTCCGATAGCGGATTGCCGAAATGCTCCGTATCCGTTCCAATATGAAAAGACAAGCGAGCACGTTCTGCGGGTGTAAACTAGGTCGTGACAGCCCCGTCAAACTACTTCAATGTATGTGGTCCTTAAGGTGCCATTCGTTTGATAATACGCCTCATATACAAAGTGTCGCGTCTTCATCGTGAACTGGCATTACGTTGTGGGGTCACTACGCAGAACGCGATAGTCTCGTCATTCACAACTGTTATCCAGTCGACGCCACAAAACCAGAGTATTAGATCAACATGCATAGACACCGCGAGAGGAAACGATAAGTTGAAGCATGACTCACTGTACAAGAACAAACCCACCGAGAGTGCGCATCCAAACACACAGGCCTATCTACATGTAGTGTTAGTCTGATTGGCATCAATCGGTAAAAAATATTAGATATTACTGAAGCAATCACAAATGCGTCTCACGACGTACATCCGTTGCCACTAACACGTCCCCCTACTCAGATTAGTGATGTAGTAGTCATAGTAATAGTGATAGCAATAGTGATAGTAATAGTGATAGTAACAGTGATAGTAGTAGTGATAGTAGTAGTGATAGTAATAGCACTAGTAATAGTGATAGTAAGTACCTACCATCGCACTCGTTTAGCGAGAAGAAAACATTTGCAGCATAGGGCACAATGGTACTCGCACGGTACTTTCTCTTCAATATCGCGTCGTAGGTGGCGTTTGCAAACAGCCCCTCCTCGTCTCTATACAGTCCCAGTAAGCTGATGAACGGTTGGAGCGTCTCTGCGTGTCCGAAGCGAATGCGGGCACGCAGATGGTGTGCATTCCCACTGCGGTAGTCTGTGGTTGAGATGAGTTGGAATGAGTATGTAATTGCCACTGCGGTAGTCTGTGGTTGAGATGAGATGGAATGAGTATGTAATTGTCACTGCGATAGTCTGTGGTTGAGATGAGATGGAAAGAGTATGTAATTGCCACTGCGATAGTCCGTGGTTGAGATGAGATGAAATGAGTATGTAAGTGGACAGACATGTGCGAAGGATGCTAGCAAATGCCCCTGCATACACGTGTTAATCGTATCAGACTATAGTCTGATGGGTGTGGTCTGAGTGTGTAGGGTACTCTCATGTGATATGCGTATAGCTAGTTAGTATCGCATGTCGTGTCATAGTCCTCATACCTTTCCAGACGGCTTCTATCTCTTCGACTATCGAGCTCATTAACGGACAGGCAATGGCATAGTTGAGGGTGTGTCCATAGCTCTTCACCCACCACTGCTTGAGATCTGTGAGGTTACAATCCAAATAGATGTTATTGAAACATACGACACTCAGTCGCGGGTGAGACAAATGCCGTGTACGGCATATTGGTGGCTACGCATGGTATGCTCAATAGCACTAGTCAGCCTACCAGGGCTATATATACACAACTATTCGATACATCAGCACCTTCTCTGACAACCATACTGGGTCTGGGTGAGACGACCAATCACAATTAAAAGTGTCCCTATCAAAAGCTGATGTTGCCTCACAACTTCTCGCCTTGAACGGAAACATTGAAAACTCTTATAGCCATCACTACGATAGAGGGCAGCCTGGGGGTTGTGAGTGCGTCTTAATGGATTCGCTTACAATAGGTAGTGCCGCTCCCTATAAAATCCGATCATAGGGATGAATTGATTGATTGATAGATTGCTTGGTTGTGAACGTGTCTTCATGAATTCGCTTATTAAAAGTAGTGTCGATCTCTATAAAATCCGATCATAGGGATAAATTGATTGATTGATAGGTTGCTTGGTTGTGAATGTGTCTTCATGAATTCGCTTATTACAAGTAGTGTCGATCCCTATAAAATCCGATCATAGGGATGAATTGATTGATAGATTGCCTGGTTGTGAGTTCATCTTCATAGATTCGCTTATTACAAGTAGTGTCGATCCCTGTAAAACCCGATCATAGAGAGGAATTGATTGATAGATTGCTTGGCAAGCATGCCTCTGCTTATAGAGCCCGCTCGTGTACAAGACGCATTGAGTGATGCGCAAGCCAGATGCCTTGCCAGGCGCATACCGTCGTGAAACTCGAGTACTTCTAAGGTCTCCGGCCCCAGAAGTGTGCACCAGGGACTGAGGCTGTCGTGGAAGTATGTGTCGTAACTGCACGCACGGTACATGGCAAGCACCTGTGGTTAGCAGTGACAGACATTGCACGTGTCAGATGATACTTTCAAGGGAGCGACAGCAGGCATGTACCTACCAGTGGATGAGGTGAAGCTGGCGTGTGCATAGGGTTTTAGGGTTTTGGGTTTTGGGGTTTGGGTTCCTTAGATTTGACGGCACGCTCAATGAGGGCATCGTCAATAGAAATTGAAAGGACGACACCTTACAACCGCCTCAGGAATACACAGAATGCATGTATCATTTGGGCTTTTATATCCGGATTGAGTCCACATACGGGGACTGTGTGGGGTGCAAGCAAGGCAACACTATGGGCAGCATAGTCAATACAGGCGGAAACACACCTGCGGAAATGTCACATCGAAGCCCACACTAGCGCTGACATATTGAACTTGCTTGGTTACCAGATCACTCGTTTTGAAGCGTTTAAACTCTTTGGTGGTTTCCGTTTCTGCAGCCGAGAGAGGGACGGACATTATGTTGCGTGATACTGAACCCATACAACAGCCACCCCTCTATAGTTTAACAGTAGTCAACTGGTTGCTGTCTACAGATTGGATTTAAATGTGAACAACAGACCCGTCCCGTGTGACATGAGACCAGTGAAGCCAGCAAGTCTGCGTCTTTCAACACGCATCAACTAGTGAAGCATGCATGTCTGAGTCTACCAACTAGTGAAACATGCATGTCTGAGTACTTTACCACCCATCAACTAGTGAAGAATGCATGTCTGAGTCTTTTACACACATCAACTAGTGAAACATGCATGTCTGAGTCTTTTAACACACATCAACTAGTGAAACATGCATGTCTGAGTCTTTTACCCACACATCAACTAGTGAAACACGCATGTCTGAGTCTATTAACACACATCAACTAGTGAAGCCGGCAAGTCTGAGTCTTTCAACACACATCGATAGGTGACTGATTAGTCTGGCAATAGCTGAGACAGCCACTGATACATCGCATCGATATAATTTGTGTCATCCCATGAGTCTGAGTCAAGTGAGGGTATCAGCAATACTAAAGCAGCATGTACTAGATTGACATATAGACGCACAAGGGATACAATGCATAGCACGACATGTGCTAGCTTTCTAGAACCTGTCTGAATATATACAGCTGTATTGAGAGCCTAACATTGACTTCCCTGGCTCATTGTATTATTCATACAAACGCATACACACACAGAGACTCACGTTTATGGAGTGTTCGATAGTCCTTGCACACGGTATAGAACCGTAGTTCGGTGTCTGTGGCAATTGTTTCAGAGGTGATGTCTATCGGTTGATATCCGCTCGAGCCCAAAGCACCAGTGCCCTCGAACAAACCATACGTGAACGCAGCTGCACTGAAAAGGGATGGGGACGGCAATAAACCATGCGTGATGAAACAGAATGGGGATGGCGCAGAGTTCATGACCGCCCATTATATGTAGTAGAGGACGCTCGCACTAGCGTACTACTCCATCTGAACACAAGCAGTTGAGAATGCTTTGCCATCGCCAAGAGAGAAATACAAGCATCTGTAGTAGAGGACGCTCGCACTAGCTTACTACTGCATCTGAACACAAGCAGTTGAGTATGACTTGCCATCACCAAGAGAGAAATGCAAGTATATGTAGTAGAGGACGCTTGCACTAGCGTACTACCGCATCTGAACACAAGCAGTTGAGTATGACTTGCCATCGCCAAGAGAGAAATGCAAGTATATGTAGTGGAGGACGCTCGCACTAGCTTACTGCTGCATCTGAACACAAGCAGTTGAGTTTGGCTTGCCAACGCCAAGAGGGAAATGCATCCTTTATGAGGGCCATGAAATGGGCAAAAGGCAAGTGAGACAGCCGTGGGACAAGCACGGCTTCAGGGTTCTCATGAACGCGACAACACGACCGTGTGTCCGATCAACTAGATAAATGCGCAATTTACCTACTACGCCGAACGAAGACGCGCTGATGTACATTGTAGGCGTGCGGCAACACACGTGCCGTTCAAGGCTTTGTACTAGTAAGATCTTGTGAATACAAAGGTGGCCTGCAGTGTTGCAGCGTGCGTCTGTATGTTCTTGTAGAGTTGAGAGCTCGCACTTGTTCATAGACCATGCACACTATAGTGTCCCCATCGATACCAGCTCAGCAGTACCGACACATTCAAAACAGAGACAGTCCGCAAGGACTTAAGTCAGTCAACAACCATGACATGCGTATGAGCAAGTAGTTATACTTGTAGTACGTTTAGCACTAACCTCTGACCGGTGCGGCTTATTTGTGTCTGTTGGAACTTGTACAAAGTGGCCTTGTACTTCGGCGTCAACAGAGCCGCAAAGTGCTTCCGCACACGCTGCGCCAGGTAGTACTACAGTCCAAGGCAAAGCACAGAAGCACCAATGCGTTAACGAATTGAACGGAAGTTCCGTGCCAAGGTGATGCAAAAAGGGATCAAGAGTACGCTTGGAAAGTATAAATGGACTTTAAAAGGGTTCAAGTGCACGCTTGGAAAAAATAAATGGACTTAAAAAGGGTTCAAGTATACGCTTGAAAAAATAAACGGACTTGAAAAGGGTTCAAGTGTACGCTTGGAAAGTATAAATGGACTTAAAAAGTGTTCATGTGTACGCTTGAAAAAATAGAATGAACTTGAAAAGGGTTCAAGTGTACGCTTGGAAAGTATAAATGGACTTAAATGTGCACGCTTGGAAAGTATATATATATAGGCATGCCTGGGCATGCATGGTGATATAATATCCAGATCTTGGTGCATCAATTCCGGCAGCCATGCGATTCTACAGCACCCCGAGGGACCTTCAACAAACAAGCACATATGATATACATTTATGACGAAATACCAGTAGTGTGGGTGGAAAGTGAAGCATATACACATATGCAAAAGGTGCAATAGAATATACGTATATGATGTAATTCGAAAACGAAGCTTCTACATATGTAGGAAAGGTGCACTATAACATACGTATATAGCGTGAGACTAGTATTAAAATATGTGATATCGATTTATTCCTTTTGCATTCGCACATTAAACTATTTACACAACTGAATACCCTTGGCTTCTCCGCAAACCGTTCATTGGTTTGTACATTTTCGACTCCAACGTATGTGTGCATAGTCAATTCTTGCCGCGGGGCTTATTGAAACCAACTATATGTCCAAATTCGCTTATTAAATCCAACTATATGTCCATTTTCGCTTGTTAAAACCAATTATCTGTCCAATTTCGCTTATTACAGCCAATTATAAATTCCAATTTCGTTAATTTGGCTTAAAAAATACAATCGTATGCTTATATACACTCACCGGTGTTATGATTTTGATTTAAACCTCTCTGTTTATGAAATTGCGTTCACAAACCGCCAGAACAGTGGTATTCAACGTGACCGCAGATCTGACTAGCTTGGCTGTAGGATTAACATCTCTATAGTACTACTACTCGGGGTGGCTGGCCTTAGGGCCTCGATGGTCACACTCTATGGGGCACTGTCAGCGAAAGC
>NW_014039864.1:10073-17007 GCF_001186125.1 Sphaeroforma arctica JP610 | reverse complement strand
CATTTGTTGTCATTGTACCTGAGGTGTTAGCGTGTGTGTACATTTGGTGTCATTGTAGTGAGGTGTTAGCGTGAGTGTACATTTGGTGTCATTGTAATGAGGTGTTAGCGTGCGTGAGTATAGGGTTTAGGGCTTTGGGCATAGTCTGTTGATCGCACTTGCCCGTGGTTGCGGCAGTCCCGTGGTAGCCGATTGAGTAGCTCGAGCGCTGTGCCTTATAAGGACAGGATGCATCAGTAGGTAGGAGGTGCGTACTACCCGCCGACGTTACACACTCGTCTGTGCCATTCTCTGAGTGAGCGTGTGCACGCATGACTCATCTTTGGAGCAAGAGTGTGGGACGACTCTTACATAACACGGCTGTTGGTGTGAGTGGGTGCCATATGCCCTGACCTGCATGTGACTGTTCCCACTACGTACGTCTGCTTATGAACCTCTTTTGATTGGCTGTACAGCTATTGGTGACTCTGACCGGTGACCATATACATTGTAGTGACGATCGGATGACCATATGCATTGTAGTGACGACCGGATGTTCTCCCTTTGGGGGGGGGGGGGTGGCGTGTTTGTCCCACTGACCCACCAACACAACGAACAAACTCATTGGAGTGGAGAGGAGGTTGTACGGCTGAGGCTACGGTCGCACTACACTGACTGGCTGTTTGTCTCACTGACCCATCACCACACGTCTGCATGCAGTCCACAGGGCCACATTGCGTGCAAAGAGTGTGTCTATACCAGTCTACTCTCGCAGAAGAAAGAGTATAAGCGCCAGCTAGAGGCACACAATGAACAGGCCGCGGCAAACAGGGTATGTGGGGAGTCTGTGATGTACAGATACGAGAGTGTTACAATGTGGCTCAAAACAAGCGATATTAATGTATTCAACGGGCAAGACTCATATGTTCAGATGACTATTATCATTTACAAAATATGAATATGTATCTATCTATGTATCTATGTATCTATGAATCCATGTATATATGTATCTGTGTATGGATGGATGGATGGATGTATGCATCTATGTATGGATGTATGGATGTATCTATCTATCTATATATCTATCAATGTACGTATGTATGTATCTATGTATCTATCTATGTATCTGTGTATATATGTGTGTGTACATGTAGGGAATGTAATTTGTCATCGTTGCATCCATTCGTGTGCATGTCATCTGCGACGTGTCCAATTCTCATTGACAGACATGACAAGTGGTCTTCTATTAAGTTATATGTCCTACTACTTCACTTAGTACGTTAGTCACACCCCTTAGATCCATAGGGGAGTGAACAGCCTGTGTGTAGATAGACATGACAAGTAGTCTTCTATTAAGTTATATGTCCTACTATTTCACTTAGTACGTTAGTCACACCCCTTAGATCCATGGGGGAGTGCACAGCCTGTGTGTCGATAGACATGACAAGTGGTCTTCTATTAAGTTATATGTCCTACTACTTCACTTAGTACGTTAGTCACACCCCTTAGATCCATGGGGTAGTGCACAGCCTGCCCTTCCCTATATTGACAGAGACTGTGTGATAGTACCCAAATGGGGCACGTCCGTGATATCTGCTATAGTGTTGTCATAGCATGATTGATATGTGCTATAGTGTTGTCATAATATGAGTGATATGTGCTATACTGTTGTCATAGAATGAGTGATATGTTCTATAGTGTTCTCATAGAATGAATGATATGTGCTAGTGTTGTCATAGAATGAGTGATACGTGCATACTGTTGTCATAGAATGAGTGATATGTGCTATGGTGTTCTTATAGAATGAATGATATGTGCTAGTGTTGTCATAGAATGAGTGATATGTGGTGCTATAGTGTTGTCATAGAACGAGTGATATGTGCTATACTGTTGTCATAGAATGAGTGTTATGTGCTATAGTGTTGTCATAGAATGAGTGAAATGTGCTATAGTGTTGTCATAGAATGAGTGATATGTGCTATAGTGCTGTCATAGAATGAGTGATATGTGCTATAGTGTTGTCATAGAATGAGTGATATGTGCTATACTGTTGTCATAGAATGAGTGATATGTGCTATAGTGATGTCATAGAATGAGTGACATGTGCTATAGTGTTGTCATAGAATGAGTGATATGTGCTATAGCGTTCTCATACAATGATTGTACTTGGACTTGTGCCACAGCGTAAAGACGAGGACAAGGAAGAACTAGCACGACAGGGGGAGATAAAGAAGTATGACAATGTTTCTTTAGTACATGCATGACTATGTTTCTTTGGTACATGCATGACTATGTTTCTTTGGTACATGCATGACTATGTTTCTTTGGTACATGCTGGACTTTGTTTCTTTGGTACATGCATGACTATGTTCCTTTGGTACATGCATGACTATGTTTATTTGGTACATTCTTGACTATGTTTATTTAGTTCATGCATGACTATGTTTCTTTGGTACATGCTGGACTTTGTTCCTTTGGTACATGCATGACTATGTTTATTTGGTACATGCATGACTATGTTTCTTTGGTACATGCTTGACTATGTTTCTTTGGTACATGCATGACTATGTTTCTTTGGTACATGTATGACTTTGTTTCTTTGGTACATGCATGACTGTTTCTTTGGTACATGCATGACTGTTTCTTTGGTACATGCATGACTATGTTTCTTTGGTACATGCTGGACTTTGTTTCTTTGGTACATGCATGACTATGTTTATTTGGGACATACATGACTATGTTTCTTTAGTACATGCATGACTAAGTTTCTTTGGTACATGCATGACCATGTTTCTTTGGTACATTCATGACTATGTTTCTTTGGTACATGCATGGCTATGTTTCTTCAGTACATGCTTGACTATGTTTCTTTGGTACATGCATGACTATGTTTATTTGGTACATGCATGACTTTGTTTCTTTGGTACATGCTGGACTTTGTTTCTTTGGTACATGCATGACTATGTTTCTTTGGTACATGCATGTCTATGTTTCTTTGGTATATGTTTGCCAATGTTTATCCGGTGTGTGTATGTCAATGATAGATCCTTTTGTGTGTGTATATAGATCCTTGTGTGTGTATATAGATCATTGTGTGTGGATATAGATCTTTGTGTGTGTAAATGGGTCCTCGTGTGTGTACTTAGATCCTTTGCGTGAACATAGATTCTTGTGTGTGTATATATAGATCCCTGTGTGTATATAGATAGATCCCTGTATGTATATAGATAGATTCCTCTGTGCGTATAGATAGATCCTTGTGTGTGTATAGATAGATCCCTGTGTGTATATAGATAGATCTTTGTATGCATATAGATAGATTCTTCTGTGCGTATAGATAGATCCTTGTGTGTGTGTGCACATAGATCCTTGTGGGATGAATGCGTGTATAGATAGCTCCTTGTGTGATATACCTACTTTCGCTCGTCCGGTTAACCCACATCTCTCATCTGGTACTTTGCGCCTGTCAACTGATGTTCCGCTGTGTTCCATTGACTGCAGATTTGAGGCGGCACAGACATCTTTGATGGCGCATAAAGCATCCACTGTCACCAAGAAGTCGAGTAAGTGGCCGTGTTGCTATATTTAAGATCATTTGACAGCTAGTGGAGTAAGTGGCTGTATTGCTATATTTAGAACCATTTGAAAGCTAGTGGAGTAAGTGGCTGTGTTGCTATATTTAGAACCGTTTGAAAGCTAGTGGAGTAAATGGCTGTGTTGCTATATTTAGGACCATTCGAAAACCAGTGGGGTGCGTGGCTGTGTTGCTCTATGAAGTTGCTAAATGATGTGCTATATCTAAGACGACTATAAAGAGATGTCTAATCATAGGGCAGTCCTAGTTCACGCAGCAGGTGCCAAGTGGCGGGCGTGTGTAGTTGGCAGAGTGTTTTCTCACAACCTCCAAAAGTACAAGCCATAACATCCTTTTGAAATTTAGGAAGTCACAGCATTTTTGGGATCCAACGTGCATAAATTTGGTACGAATTTCAGTCAGCGATCCGAATTTTAAACTAGAGTGTTCAGGGTTTTAAAGAGCTGGAATGCTCTCTGTGGAACTAATTGAAAACGTAGGTTTCATTTCATACGGATTGGTTGGTTAGTTCTCGAGATAGGATTTGTACCGTTAACGGTATGTTAAGCTGTGGGTACATTTGTACTGCTAGCGGTACAATTCGTATCGCCTGAACCAACCAACCGATTTGCCTGAAATTAAAGCTCTGATTCTAGTTAGTCGTATAGATTGGCATAGAAGTCCAAAAAATTGGAATTCAAACCCAAAATATCGGATCCTGTAGCATCAAAATATCGAATTTGTATGAGAAGTTGGTACAAAAACATTGAACCCAAAAAAAAATCTTGGCACTAAAATAATGTCCCCCTTACATAGGATGTCTGACTTGTACAATTTAGGAAGCTATGTGCAAAAGGATGTCAATGTCCCCCTTACATAGGATGTCTGGCTTGTACAATTTAGGAAGCTATGTGCAAAAGGATGTCAATGTCCCCCTTACATAGGATGTCTGGCTTGTACAATTTAGGAAGCTATGTGCAAAAGGATGTCCATTTTAGGAGGCTATGTGCAAAAGGATGTACAATTTAGGAGGCTATGGGCAAAAGGATGTACAATTCAGGAGGCTATGGGCAAAAGGATGTGCATTGTAGGAGGCTATGGGCAAAAGGATGTACAATTTAGGAGGTGAGGCTATGGTTGTCTGCACTTACTGACACATGTTGTACCCCGTCTTCCAACACAGCCACGGCGCGGAGTGACGGAAAGCGAATATACGATGTCAGCAAGCAGAGTATGTGGACACCAGCCAAACACGCACATGTGCATGTGCATATACAGGTGCATGTACATGTGCATGTGCATGTGCATGTGCATATGCATGTACATGTGCATGTACGGTCTCATAGGCTTATTTTATCTGATTGTAGCCTGATGTTGGAGCTCTGCAGCCTGGCGGAGTGTTCTTTTGATTGCCGTGCATCGATGTGGGTGCTAGTAATACTGAATGTTTCATACGAACCCATCCATTCGGTCTTTCTTTACTTCCAATGTCTACAGCTATATGTAATATACCCATTAATTCGTGTTTTGTTGGGCACAGATATTTGGCCTGACAGGCCAGATCAATTGAACGTAAACTCTTCCGATCGTAAGCCGCCCACGGGGCCACTGGAAGGGTCCGAAACATCACAGGTACACAACCTTTGTGTTATGAGTTGAATGCACTATGTAGCACAGGTACACAACCTTTGCGTTATGAGTTGAATGCACTATGTAGCACAGGCACACAACCTTTGTGTTATGAGCTGAATGCACTATGTAGCACAGGTACACAACCTTTGTGCTATGAGTTGAATGCACTATGTAGCACAGGTACACAACCTTTGTGTTATGAGTTGAATGCACTATGTAGCACAGGTACACAACCTTTGTGCTATGAGTTGAATGCACGATGTAGCACAGGTACACAACCTTTGTGCTGTGAGTTGAATGCACTATGTAGCACAGGCACACAACCTTTGTGTTATGAGTTGAATGCACTATGTAGCACAGGTACACAACCTTTGTGTTATGAGCTGAATGCACTATGTAGCACAGGTACACAACCTTTGTGCTATGAGTTGAATGCACGATGTAGCACAGGTACACAACCTTTGTGCTGTGAGTTGAATGCACTATGTAGCACAGGCACACAACCTTTGTGTTATGAGTTGAATGCACTATGTAGCACAGGTACACAACCTTTGTGTTATGAGCTGAATGCACTATGTAGCACAGGTACACAATCTTTGTGTTATGAGTTGAATGCACTATGTAGCACAGGTACACAACCTTTGTGTTATGAGCTGAATGCACTATGTAGCACAGGTACACAACCTTTGTGCTATGAGTTGAATGCACTATGTAGCGCAGAGTGGTGATGCTACTGTCATATGCGAGTGATGGTGATACTATCATATGCAATTCAATACAGCACCAGTTGCCTATACGAATGGCGAGTGAATGTGCTACCATCATATGCAATTCAATACAGCACCAGTTGCCTATACGAATGGCGAGTGATGGTGCTACTATCATATGCATTTCAATACAGCATCAATTACCTATACGAATGGCGAGTGAATGTGCTATTATCATATGCAATTCAATACAGCACATGTTACTTATACAAATGGCGAGTGAATGTGCTAACATCATATGCAATTCAATACAGCACCAGTTGCCTATACGAATGGGTCTACTTGTGGGCGTGTGTGCAGATGTGTGCTTGCCCTGTGCGCTTCTCAGGCAGCTCGCCTGTGGGTTCAGTATGTGCTTGTAGGATAGTCCTACTTTGTAGCAGATACACATACCTGTTATTATGTAGTATCAAATGGTATATGTACTATGTACAAGTACATATCACCTGTTACTATGGGGTATCAAATGGTGTATATACTATGTACAAGTACACGTCACCTATTACTATGTAGTATCAAATTGTATATATACTATGTACAAGTACACATTGTAGTATGTAATATCATAGTCACCTGTTGCTATGTAGTATCAAATAGTTTATATACATACATAAGTACACATCACCTGTTTCTATGTAGTAACTACCGGTATATATACTACACACAGGTACACATTGTAGCTTATCATGTGCCTTTTTCAGTGGTTAGGATATATGTATTGAAGTTTTGTGGTTCGCTCTTTTATATTATAGAGTTGAGTGTGTAGTTTCTGATGACTTTCTCCATTTGAACTATACACAGGTACCCGAAGCAGGCCACATCGAGGCGGATCTGAAGGCGTTGCCGGCGTTCTGGATAGTAAGTACCCGTTTTGGTATTTCATTGATATATATATATGTATATACATATATGTATATATATATATGTATATACATATATGTATATATATATATGTATATATATATATATATGTTATATATAT